>NC_069119.1:18089841-18402341 GCF_025612915.1 Magallana angulata
TTCTAATATCTCAACGATATAGATGTGATAGGCTGTAGATTAAAGGTAAATATAAGAGGGTGTAGCATCTTAAAATATCTTGACGATAAGGATGTGTTCCCAAGTGGGGGTAGCTCACTATAAACTGTATCCCAGTATTCAGATATCTCGACGATAAAGATCTGTTCCAAAGGGTAGGCTGTAGTTTTAAGGTAAATATAAGAGGGTGTAGCATCTTCAAATATCTCAATAATATGGATTTGTAGTGTCTTTAGTGAGAGAATAAACAAAAACAAATGGCTCAGCTAATTACTAAATCTCTGAAATTTAGAAAAGTAATCAGTACTGTATACAGGGTTAATTTTTGCCCTGTGTAATTTTCGCCCTTCTGCACTAATGAAAAGTTTTGCCCTGTCTTGAATTCACCCAAACCATGTTGTGTTTTTAAGAAAAATAATATGAGACTTTAGAATTTACCCACTCATGAATTCGTTCGATAACAATGAGGGCAAAAGGAGGGAAAATAAAACGGGGCGAATATTTCCCTGTATATAGTGTGTTGAGAAAGTTACAACCTTTGTCATCAGTTGATTATGTTGTGTAAAGAACATTTTTACATCAATTTGTTTGAAGCTACAAAACATATAGAGTCTTGTTTCAGCTAAGCTGACTGTAATTTCTCTCTCTTTTTTTCTTTTGCAGTTTTATTCACGCATGTTGGCAAAAAGACTGATATATGGACAATCAGCTTCAATGGATGCAGAGGAAGCCATGATAAATAAACTCAAGGTTTGTGCAGACCTACCGGTTAATTGCTATCATGTATTCAGTTTTGATATCAAGTCTGCAAGTACTGTAAGTCCCCACCTAAAGTTTTTGGCTTCATTCCTCATTTGATATACATAGTATTTACAATGTAGTATTTACAATGTAGCTCTAAGCATTTGATATCTGTATTATTGATTCAATTCTAGTACACAAACTCTGATCACACATATAATTTATTAGCTTGATTTGAAGGCAGAAGAAATTTTCATCGAAATAAAATTAGATTTACTAGTATGAACAGGACAGCATAAATATAATGTTTATATTGATTTGTGGACATTTTGGATTAAGTAACCGTGTTTTCAGGTGTACTATGTATGTGTTTTACGTCATTAATTCATCTGTTTCATTGGTCGTATTTTCAGCAAGCCTGTGGCTATGAATTCACCAACAAACTACATCGGATGTTCACGGATGTCTCCATCAGCACGACTTTAAATAAAGAGTTTTCTGATTTCATCCAATCCAAGGAAAATGTAGAGTTGGGAGTTAACTTTTCTATAATGGTTTTACAGGTAACTGTATTGAATAAGCTTCTGTGGTATATTTTGTTTGTTTGAACTTTCTGTTTTCAAATTTACATTGAATTTTCATGACTTTTGAATTTTGAAATATAGATTACCGGTACAAAGATTTTTGAAAGATTTTTTGAATAAAAAGAACATCAGGAGTAAACTGAATGTGAAAAAAAATTTGATTGTCATAAATTACTTCTTGCTCTAATTGAATATGACAAATTGATTGGTTTAACTTTTAAGTACCAAATATGGCCACTTGCAATTTTGCTGGTCAGTGGCATTTGAATTTGTCATAAATATATGATAACAGATTAAAACATTTGCTCTTTAAAAGATTTTATAATTGTATTGTTTGTCAAATTTTTTTTCCATATCTTTTGAATGGATCTCTGAACATAATGTCAATGGTATAAACTAGGAATGACTTTTGACCTTTTTCAGGCAGGAGCTTGGCCTATAGGACAGAGTAATCTCCCTTCTTTCTCAATACCACAAGAACTAGAGAAAAGTGTACAAATGGTAAGTAGGCCTCCCTTGTTTTATACAATGGTTACAGTCATGTTTCAGAATGAGCCTTTGTCATGCTTCTCCATACCTAAGATGTTTAGCCATGATTTCATCAGAAAGCCCCAGATTGTTGATACTTGGGTCTTTTGCTTTATAAGAAACAATAATAGACTCAAAAAAAAAAAAATTCTTGGTGATTTCAATACATGATGGTCATCAGTTGACAAAAAATTTTCAGGAAAAAAACTTTGATACCAACTGCATGACAAAACATACAATATTCATGTATTATGATGAAAAAGAAACTTGCTTCACGCCCTAGTTGTCATATTCTTGTTTTTAACCTATGAACATGTGTACAAGTTATCTAGTAGTCAGATTAATGATATCTGTTTGTCGTTATGAAGTTGACTCAAAAACAACTAATGATTACTTTACTGATCATAATTCTGACCTCTGACTACTAGATATGGGACATTAGGTCTCTTTTTTAAAAGGGGGGGGGGGGGGGAGGGTGTGTCCAAAAAGGGATGCTCAAATAATCAGAGAAATGATCTCTGTTCTGTCGTTATGAAGTTGGCTGCCTGCCAACTGATGATTTCATTAGATCAATTTTTGACTGATATCTGATTATTTGGGCTTAGAGGGGGCAGATGTAGATAAAAAGGAATAGGGGAGGGGCTAAGAGTAGTTTATAGATGGGAGGGGGTGGTAGTTCATGACAACTCGAGTACTGGATCTGCTAGAAGAGCCTGATGCTATATATAGGCATGATGTCACGAGCGCAATCTGAGGTTATCCCTTTGTTAACCAATGATAGAAGGTGATTGTGGCTTTTCTGTGGGTCCTTGAAGCATGTTTCTCTTGGGATTCTCCTTTTTCAAATGTGATTGAGTCCCTTGGCTCTGAATTGTTGACAACCAGATAAAAAGTTTATCACAAATGAAGATGAAGAACACATTTAAAGAAAATTTTCCCTTATCTAATGCTTTATCTTAAAAGAATTTTTTTTCGACATGTTTAGCAATGATGAAAATTTGTAAAATATTTTGAATAATGATGTTAAAATTATTTTGAAAAGAAAGGAAATGGACCAGTGTATGTCATTACTAACCGAGAATTACTGTTTTTCAAACCAGCATATCTGGTTTTACTAGGGCTGCTTGAATTTTAGCTTGAGAAGTGAAGTGATGAAATAGAGACGTAGCTTCTAGCTCTGTCTGTGAGTTTGGTGAATGCGTGATAACATTTATCTATGATTTGATTGATTTAATTTTTAAAGCCCCCGTGTGATTGCAGAGTGAAAGTTTTCTTATAAGATTTTATGAAGACTTCGGTCGTCGTATGAAGAGAGTTAATCATGATGTTTTTTTTTTTTTAATGAAAAAAAAACTCTTCATAAGATTCAATTCTCTGATGATTGAAACAAACATTCTTGATTAAAGAGAGAAAGAGAGAGGGTGAAAAATCCTGTTTATCTTGTAAGAGGTGGGAAAAGGGTGTATGAAAGGTTAAAGACAGAGCAGAGATTTGTGGGTGGAGCCTGACCTCGTGTCACCCTGTTGGGTGTACATGTTGTGATGTCAGCGGAGTGCATCTGAGGTTTATGAGCAGATGAACCAGTGATTAAAACTAAGGTGGCTCCCCCATTCATCTTTTGAAGCATGTCTCTCAGAGGCCTCTGTCTGTATGATGGAGTCCCTGGATTCTGATCAAAAACTTAAAATTTATTGTTAGATGAGTTACCGGTATTAAAAAATTGCTGAAGATATTCATGTGGTTACAAATTGCATTTGTACCTTCCACTTCTTTCCCAAAAATGTGGTCGCATTGAATTGATCAGATTATTGAAATAGACAGAATGACATAAATTCAGTTAGTGATCGAGACTTGGTGTGAACAAGTGAGCTTTATCTGCTGTGATTTGGTTAACAATATGAAGTGTATATTAATGTTGTGGAGATATTTTGAGATATAAGGCCACACCAATATAATTTATTGTTTGTCAGACATCCAGTGAAAAAAGGTGGGAACGGGCAAGCAATTTAATAAAGTTATTATTTTTTGTTGCCCAAATTTTTAGGCGGTACAGAAATAAATTTGTGCAGATGGTTATATTTTTTTCTACTTGTTTCCGATTTATAAATTAAAACTATCTAAAATGCAAAAAAAAGAGTGGAAATAGAACGGAAAACAGCTCAGAATTTTCTGGATGCGGGAAATAAATAAAAATATTATTTGTATAGTTTTATTTAGATACGAGCGCACAGGGCCCGACAAACAAGAAATTATATTCGTGCGGCCTTTGGAACAAATTAAACTAAAGATGTGTTCAAAAGAGCATGTGCTCACGAGCACTCGCAAAAATTGCCCATTTTTGCAACCCAAATTTTTGTGAGCTAGCTCTCCCTCTGCTGAACACACCTCTGTACAAAGTTGTCAGATGATTTGTACAATGTTGAAAGGTTAATGTTTATTTAATTTTATGTAGCACAATGCATTGTATGCATTGTTGTTTACGGTGTTATACATAAGGTTTTTAACAAGTTCATAACAAAGGTATCAGGTATATGTACATAATACAAGTACATTTTTTTTGTACAAAAATATTATATGTACTATGCAGATTCATTTGAAGTTTCTCTAGTAACGTACATGGATAATGTATAATGTTAATATGTATATAGATAACATTTACTAGTTTATGTACTGTTTATGTAAATTATTTGTTTTACATAATCATGGCGATTCAGAATTTGCATGATGATCTGCTTTAGAAATGAAGTGATGAAATAGAGATGTAGCTTCTAGCTCTGCCAGTGAGTTGGAGAATGTGTGCATTTTTTATCTATTGTCATTTTTAAAGTAAATTCCTTGTGTTGTAGAGGGGTGGAAGTCTTTTGAAGATTCCTTGTGTGGTAGAGGGGTGAGAGTCTTTCGTAGATTTTGTGAAGACCTCTGTTCGTCATATGAAAAGGGTTAACTGTGAATGATGTTTTTCACATGAAAAACTCTTCAAACAAGTTAGTCCTTTGATGATTGAAACAAATACTCTTGATATGATAGAGAGAGAGGGTGAACAATCCTGCTAATGGTGCAAAAGGTGAGAAAAAGGTGTGTGAAAGGTAAAAGGCAGAGCAGAGATTTGTGGGTGGAGCCTGACTTTGTGTCACCCTGTTGGGTGTACATGTTGTGATGTCAGCGGAGTGCATCTGAGGTTTATGAGCCCATGAACCAGTGATTAAAACCAAGGTGGCTCCCCCATTCATCTTTTGAAGCATGTCTCTCAGAGGCTTTTGTCTGTATGATGGAGTCTCTGGATTCTGATCAAAAAGTGGAAAAAGAAATTTATGACCTTTAAAGTATTCAAAATTTGAATGTAAAAGTATTAAGTTGAAAATGAACTCTGAAAAATAACAAATATTGCTTGATTTACAGCAGCTGCCATTTAACATAATTATTAAAATACACATACTTACATCCTTATATTTATATGAAGTACATTTATTTAATAGATTTATTAAGCTTGAAACAATTTGTAATCAATATTATTGGATTCTTTGCAGTTTGAAGCTTTCTATAATGTAAAATACAGTGGAAGAAAGCTGACTTGGCTCCATAATTTCTGTAGTGGTATGTATTGAACAGAGAGAGAGAGAGAGAGAGAGAGAGAGAGAGAGAGAGAGAGAGAGAGAGAGTGAGTGAGTGAGTGAGTGAGAGAAAGAGAGAGAGAGAGAGAGAGAGAGAGAGAGAGAGAGAGAGAGAGAGAGAGAAATTTGATTCTAAAAAATATAGTGAACAATTAAAGGCATATGATTTAATTACGGATAAATATGATTATTTAAGAGCTTTTATATTCTTTGAATTAATATATTCTAACATTCTTTAAAATTCTAGGAAAGTTTTTTTTTAATATGTTCTATAGCTATCTATAATATGTTTTACGGTGCGACCATTGGGGCGAGCACAGCATGTGATTAAACAATGAATTATAATAAATTGATAAAATAAAATTAACAACGTGAAATTTGAATGCAAAAAAATAAAACATACCTATGGTTCAGTAGATTTTCATTATTCATAGTTTATAAGATTTGTTATAATTATGTCTCCCCTTTCAAAGGGGAGACATATTGTTTTTGTCGACTTTCTTATTCTTCTTCTTCTTATTCTTCTTATTAAGGTCTTCCGTTTCCAACGGAAGACCTTATTGTTATTGCTTTGTTTCTTTTTCCCTTTTATTATTTTTTTTTTTCTTACGCTTTTTTGTACAAGCGATTTCTTGAAAACGGCTTGACCGATTTTCGTGAAAATTTCAGATCTTGTAGATATTGATAAAAACCTTATATATAATTTTTTATTTTAATGACGTCATTTCCGTTCGGGAGATATTGACGTTTTAGTGATTTTAAGAGGGTCATTTTGTCCTGCTATCTCCTCCTAAACGAAAAAAGATATTGAATTTAAATTTTCAGGGATTGTAGACAAAAGATTGTAGATGTGTTTAAAGGCATTTATGGTTGTCTGACTTCAAAGGCGTCGAAGCTCGCCTGGACCCGAAAATCGAGTTTGAAAAAACGACGTAATTTTTAATGGTTTTCGTTCTTTATCTCCTTTCCTGAAAATATTTTACTATAACATATAGAGCAAATAAAATTTATATTTACAAGAGCTTTCCTTTGATAACAAGAAAAAGGGGCTGGTCCCTCAATTTAGGGGCCAAAAGGGCTCTAAAGTCTTTCTTCCATAGCCCTTTACTGAGAAATATTTTGTTATATGTTAAAGAAGCAAAAATGTTCATCTTTCACTAATAAAACTATACATTATAAAATTTTTATTCTGCGTTACGTAATTAGGGGTTTTAAGGGGCCAGAAGTCCAAAACTTCGATCGAATATATCTCAAAAAGGACAAATATTTTGAAAAGCAATATAGAATAAAAGATGCTTAGAATGATGTTTTAAATAATACTCAATCATAAGAGTTTCGTTATCTGGCCCCAATAAGGAGATTAGGGGTTGGCCCCTAAAATGTCCTATCCCAGAAAGCTCTAAAACGGCAAAGAATTTCTAAACACTTGTTGAACAAAATATGTTTAATATCAAAAGAACTTTCGTATGATGCCAAGAAAAAGGGGCTGGCACTTCAATTTAGGGGCCAAAAGGGCTCTAAAGTCTTTCTGTCATAGCACTTTACTGAGAAATATTTTGTTATATGTTTAGGAAGCAAAAATGTTCATCTATCACTAAAAACTATACATTATAAAATTTTTATTATGCGTTACGTAATTACGGGTTTCAAGGGGCCAGAAGTCCAAAACTTCGATCGAATATATCTCAAAAAGGACAAATATTTTGAAAAGCAATATAGAATAAAAGATGCTTAGAATGATGTTTTAAACAATATTCAATCATAAAATGTTTCGTTATCTGGCCCCAATAAGGAGATTAGGGGTCAGCCCCTAAAACGTCCTATCCCAGATAGCTCAAAAACGGCAAAGAATTTCTAAACACTTGTTGAACAAAATATGTTTAATATCAAAAGAACTTTCGTATGATGCCAAGAAAAAGGGGCTAGCCCTTCAATTTAGGGGCCAAAAGGGCTCTAAAATCTTTCTTCCATAGCACTTTACTGAGAAATGTTTTGTAATATGTTTAAGAAGCAAAAATGTTCATCTTTCACTAATAAAACTATACATTATAAAATTTTTATTCTGTGTTACGTAATTAGGGGTTTTAAGGGGCCAGAAGTCCAAAACTTCGATCGAATATATCTCAAAAAGGACAAATATTTTGAAAAGCAATATAGAATAAAAGATGCTTAGAATGATGTTTTAAATAATACTCAATCATAAAAGTTTCGTTATCTGGCCCCAAAAAGGAGATTAGGGGTCGGCCCCTAAAATGTCCTATCCCAGAAAGCTCTAAAACGGCAAAGAATTTCTAAACACTTGTTGAACAAAATATGTTTAATATCAAAAGAACTTTCGTATGATGCCAAGAAAAAGGGGCTGGCACTTCAATTTAGGGGCCAAAAGGGCTCTAAAGTCTTTCTTCCATAGCACTTCACTGAAAAATATTTTGTTATATGTTTAGGAAGCAATATATTCATCTCACATTTTTTTAACAATATATTATAATTATTTTTATCATGTGCTCCGTATTAAGGGGTTTTTAATGGGTTTTAAGGGGCCAGAAGTACAAAACGTTGATAACATACCTCAAACAGAACAAATATTTTAAAAAGCATCATTTTGAAAATCAATATAGAATAAAATGCTGAGAATGATGTTCCTAACAAAATTCAACCATCAATTTTTTTATTGTTGCCCCGATAAGGAGATAAAGGGTCAAATATCAAAGTCAAGGTCATATAACCTTCAAAAAATCGCACGGAAGACCTCCTCGTTGCTCGCAACGAGATCGTGTCTAGTTAAGGTCTTCCGTTTTCCAACGGAAGACCTTATTGTTTTCGTTCGGTTTCTTTTTCCCTATTATTATTATTTTTTTTCTTACAAAATTTGTGCAGGCGATTTCTCGAAAATGGCTCAGCCGATTTTCGTGAAACTTTCAGATCTAATAGATATTAATCCGAACTTAATATACATTTTTTTATTTTGATGACGTCATTTCCGTTCTTGAGAAAATGACGTTTTAACGATTTTCAGAGGGTCGGCTTGTCCAGGGATCTCCTCCTAAACGGTAAAAGATATTGAGTTCAAACTTTCAGGGATTGTAGACAAGAGATTGTAGATGTGCTATTTGGCGTTCATATTTGTCATGCTCAAAAGGCGTTTAAGCTCGCCTGGTCCCGAAAATTGATACTAAAAAAACGTCGTAATTTTTACTGGTTTTCTTAGTTTGTCTCTTTTCTGAAAAATATTTTGTTAACACTTGTAATGCAAAAAAGATTAATTTTTACAAGACCTTTCATTTGATATCAAGAAAAAGGGGCTGGCTCCTCAAATTAAGGGACCAAAGGGCTCTAAAGTCTTTCATCTGTAGCCCTTTACTGAGTGATATTTTGTGAACAGTTATAGAAGCAAATATGTTTATCTTACAGTTATGTATCCAATGAATGTAATGATTTTATCATGTGTTACGTAATTAGGGGTTTTTAAGGGCCAAAAGTCCAGAATTTTGATCACCCATATCTCAGAAAGGAAAAATATTTTGAAATAAAGTATAGAAGTAAAGATGCTCAAAATGATGTACTAAATAATATGCAATTTTCAAAATTTCGTTAAATGGCCCCTATAAGGAGTTATGGGATCGGCCCCTAAAACGTTCTTTCCTATATATCTCAAGAACGGTAACAAATTTCTAAACACTTGTTGAACAACATGTGTTGAGATTTAAATGAACTTTTATTTGATATCAAGAAAAAGGGGCTGGCCCCTCAAATTAGGGGACCAAAGGGCTCCAAAGTCTTTTATCTGTAGCCCTTTACTGAGGGATATTTTGTGAACAGTTATAGAAGCAAATATGTTTATCTTACAGCTATTTATTCAAGCAATGTAATGATTTTATCGTGTGTTACGTGATTAGGGGTTTTAAGGGGCCAAAAGTCCAGAATTTTGATCACCCATATCTCAAAAAGGAAATATATTTTGAAATAAAGTATAGAAGTAAAGATAGTCAAAATGATGTACTAAATAATATACAATTTTCAAAATTTCGTTAAATGCAGTTAAGGGATCGCCCCCTGAAACGTTCTTTCCTATATATCTCAAGAACGGTAACAAATCTCTTAACAATTGTTAAACAAAATGTGTTAAAATTTAAATGACCTTTTATTTGATATCAAGAAAAAGGGGCTGGCCCCTCAAATTAGGGGACCAAAGGGCTCTAAAGTCTTTCATCTGTAGCTCTTTACTGAGGGATATTTTGTGAAAGGCTATAGAAGCAAATATGTTTATCTTACAATTATGTATCCAAGCAATGTAATGTCATGTGTTATGTAATGAGGGTTTTTTAGAGGTCAAGAGTCCAAAACTATGACCATCTATATCTCAAAAAGAAAAAATATTTTGAAATGCAGTTTAGAAGAAAAGATGCTAAAAATGATGTACTTAACAACATGCAATCTTCAAAATTTGGTTCAGCGGCTCCAATAAGGAGATAAGGGACCGGCCCCTAAAACTTTTTCTTCTAAGATATCTCAAGAACAGTGACGAATTCTAAACACTTGTTGAACAAAGCTCTTACACCTGTAACAAAATAGTATCTGGCCCCCTAGAATGTAGACCCTGTTTTTTTTATTCTAAATCATGTTTAACTGTTAAATAGCAAAATCAAGATAGAACAAATTCTAAAATCAGACGGAAGACCTCCTCGTTGCTCGCAACGAGATCGTGTCTAGTTCTTCTTATTCTTCTTCATCCAAATTTGTCCAATCCGTAACTTAAATACCCTTTGACATTAAGACTTCAAACTTAGAAGATAGGTAGATGGTATTGAGAAGGAGTGCACGCCACCAAAAATTTTGACCTTGACCTATTTTCTTTTTCAAGGTCAAGCGTTTTATAAAAAATAGAGTTTGGACTATAACTCAAGATTCCTTAAACATACAAACTTTTAACTTGTATCATAGATAGATGGTATATAGTCCAGTTGAACCTTACCAAAATTTTTGACCTTGACCTTAAAATTTTATTTCAAGGTCAAATCAGAAAAAACTTCATTGTTCACCTCCTAAATATTCTTTGACAGAAGGACTTCAAACTTTACACAAAGAACAATTATAATACACTGAGGTGTACTATTGATAAATATTTGACCTTGACCTTGTTTTACTCAAGGTCAACTTGAGAAAAAATAATTAAATTATGTCTGGGTGGTACCTTAGACACCTTTTGACATTAAGACTTCAAACCTGGAACATAGGTTGATTGTATTAAGAAAAAGTGCAGGCTATCAAAATTTTTGACCTTGACCTATTATCTTCTTCAAGGTCAAGCGTTTTATAAAAAATATAGTCCGGACCATAACACAAGACTCCTTAATCATGCAATCTTTTAACTTGTATCATACATAGATGGTATATAGTCCAGTTCAACCTTACCAAAATTTTTGACCTTGACCTAAAAATTATATTTCAAGGTCAAATTAGAAAAAACTTCATTGTTCACCTCCTAAATATTCTTTGACAGAAGGACTTCAAACTTTACACAAAGAACAATTAGAATACACTGGGGTGTACAATTGATAAATATTTGACCTTGACCTTGTTTTACTCAAGGTCAACTTGAGAAAAAATAATTAAATTTTGTCTGGGTGATAACTTAGATACCTTTTGACATTAAGACTTCAAACTTGGAACGTAGGTAGATGGTATTAAGAAGAAGTGCACGCCATAAAAAAATTTTGACCTTGACTTATTATCTTCTTCAAGGTCAAGCGTTTTATAAAATAAATAGTCCGGACCATAACACAAGACTCCTTAATCATACAATCTTTTAACTTGTATCATACATAGATGGTATATAGTCCAGTTCAACCTTACCAAAATTTTTGACCTTGACCTAAAAATTATATTTCAAGGTCAAATTAGAAAAAACTTCATTGTTCACCTCCTAAATATTCTTTGACAGAAGGACTTCAAACTTTACACAAAGATTAATTATAATACACTGAGGTGTACTAGTGATTAATATTTGACCTTGACCTTGTTTTACTCAAGGTCAAATTAAAAAAAAAATAATTAAATTTTGTCTGGGTGGTAACTTGGATAGCTTTTGACATTAAGGCTTCAAACTTGGAACATAGGTAGATGGTATTGAGAAGAAGTGCACGCTTCCATAATTTTTGACCTTGACCAATCTTGTGTCTCAAATTAATTCATTTTCTAAACTGTATCATATATGGATGATATCTAACATAAAGCTGACTTCATTCTTTTTCACTTATTAAATTTGCCCCATATTACAATCCTTTGGGAGAAGGGGAGACATGTGTTTTTTTGTATAAAAAAACAATACCCACTAGTTTATTTATTTATATGTATAACAGTAGTTTAATCTCAGATACAATGTTGTTAAATAATAAAGATTTTAATATATAAATATTCATTGCACTGCATCTCCTCTTTTAAAGTGATTGTGATTGTGATTGATTGATTGATTGATTTCCCCTTTTTTTGCAGTAGACATTTTTTCTTAAACTTACATATAATACTTGACTCATCATAGAGCTCCCCCCATGCTAATTTTTTTTTTATTTTTGTCAATTTATACATAGAAAATCGACTTACCACGGATTTGCCCCCTCCACTTTAAAAAAAAAATTAATGTTTAATTTTATTTTTAATTTACGCTTAAAAATATTTGCGTATCATGTTAAAAGAACATGGTGTTGTCCCCCCCCCCCCCCTCCGCATGTAATAAATGGAAGTGAAAATAAAGAAACCATTGAGCTGCTAAAGAGCTGAATGATTAGAATTTTCATGATTTATTTTTCTTTTTGCTTGCAAAGATTTTTTGGATGAGGCTGCCATCCACCCACCCACCCCCTTTAAAAAAAGTCGCTGCTACGTATAACGTTACGTTTCAGGAAATTACCGTAATTATGGTGAATAAAATAAATGTGAGCATTCATCCAAATTAGTGCAATTTACAACTGTTTCCTTTATCTGAAGAAATGTCCTTAATGTCAGCTGTTCTTTAGCTTAGCCTTTGCAAGATTTTGAGACGATTTTGGTCATTTCAGCATTTTTACAATAACTTCAATTAGAGTAATTTCCCCTTATCAGTGCTTATTGTGACGTCAAAGCTGACGTCGGTTAAGTGTCGTCTTACTCTTTAAAACTCCCCATAGAAATAAAAGTATGCGAAGTATACTGTTTTATTTACTTAAAAGCATGATGTTTATAAAATTACACATCTTATAAGCTTTTCAAAGGTTTTACTTTGATTCTCGAGAGAACGTGATGTTGGAACGTGAGGTTGGAAACCATTGGTGCTATGAATTGTGGGTCAAAATTTACTGACTCCGAAAAAATATATCGGATCAATGTGTAAACGTTTGTGACGTCACACGATTATTTTTGATTGAAAGTGTACTGAGGTGAACTTTAGAGGTAACATTGACTGTATGTCGCTTACATCGTTATTGTTTTTACTGTCTAATTTGTCTTGCTGATTCTCGTGAGAGTATGAAGTGATAAAAATTGCCATGATTACAGGGAACTACTGGGACGATTAAAACGATGCATTACTGGTCCGATTTACTGACGCAAAAAAAATCCGTTGAATGAATGTGCAACTAGTCCGAATTTTCTATTCACACACGCCTTGCCGGTAGAGCTCGCTTCGCGCCGGCGCTGTGCGCCGGCGAGCTGCGCTCGCTATTATTTTTTATATTAAACTAAAATCTACCAAATAAATCATTTTTTCTTGTTATATTTTTTTTCAGCTGAGTTAAAGTTTAACCATTTGAAGCGCCCCTACTTTGTGACAATGGGAAGTTTTCAGATGGCCATTTTGTTGCTGTTTAACAATAGTGATATTCAAACTTTTCATGACATACGGGAAAATACAAATTTACCAGAAAAAGAACTTATTAAACAGCTCCAGACCTTATTAGATACTAAAATAGTCTGCACAGAGGTAAGAGTTCTTCATTAAGGGAGGTCATTTTAAAAATATCAATATATTGTTTTGACAATCAAAAACTCAGAACCATGTTTATTTTACATGTGATATGACAAAAAACAAATTATTTTTCATTTTTCATATTTTTGTTAAAAATGTTATAAAGGTTCTGTGTATTATTATATACATGTATTTAAAAGGAACTGTGCTGATTAGTGAAGCAAACCATCTGCTTAGATGATTGAACTATAAAATACAGTTCTGATCTTACCATTTCTGGTTTTAACCTGTTTTAAATTGCAAATTTTCACAATATTACTGTTTTTTCTCTTACAATTTCACAGATTTTCCCCTTCTTAAATGTGTTGTGACGGTCAGACCGTTTCGAATACCGGCGCCAGATAGCTCAGTTGGTAGAGCACCTGACTAGAGATTCAGGGGGCCTGAGTTCGAAACCCGGTCTGGTCCGTCATTATTTCTCCCATCCCGTTACAGTGTATTGTCTTTTGATATTTGTTAAAGTTTACACTTGTAAAATGCAATTCATTTATTTATCGTAGATGCAGGTTCTTACCAATCACCCAATGAAGTAGCATGGCCATGCAGTAACATCGATTACATTGTATTTCAATGGTTTGACAACTGTTTGTATTGTTTGGCAGGGTGATGTTAATGCATGCAGCTGTATTTCACTCAATCTGGGATACACCAACAAAAGAACAAAGTTCAAGATCACGACAGCCATTCAGAAAGATTCCTCTCAGGTGTGTATGTGCTTGCCTCTCTGTTGTAGAACACTGTGTTCATTGTACACTGTAGATCTCTAATTAAACGCGAGGAATTAATATCCAGGCACGTTAAAGCACGAGAAGCACATCTCGCAGATTTTAGAATTTTGCTTCAATTTTTTACTTATATGTTAGCTAAATTAAATTATGACATTAACAATGCAGGAAAAGCAATTTTATTTAGCAATTTTATGTTCACTTGATTTTATACATATTGTTAAATTGCAGGATAAGGTACTTGATTTAAAATAAAGAATCTAAAATGAACATAAATTTGTCAATGCCATAAAGTGATTTGTGAAGTCGTAAATTTGAATTTCAACAGGAAGTAGAACAGACCCACAGTGCAGTAGAGGAAGACAGAAAAATGTACCTACAAGCAGCAATCGTTCGCATAATGAAAGCTCGGAAAATCCTGAAGCATGCCATGCTCATTCAAGAGGTAAACCATTGAGATTAAAATAGAACTGTTGACTTCCATTCCTTTTCACATTATGTAACTGTTATAATTAATTATTTTTCCAAAATCGGTTAATTAATGATGGTTTAGATATAATTAAAAGACCATGGAAATCTATCATCAGAAAAATGACTTAATTATACATGTAACAGGGTTTCCACATGAAAATGCAATTTTTGGAAAAATAATGTGAAAATATTTAAACCTTCCTGGGCATGGAAAATGATTAACTATGAAAATAAGATGGATATTGAGTAAAGTGTTGTTTTTTGTGTGTTTCAGGTGATTAGTCAGTCCCGGGCCAGATTTGCTCCTAGTGTACCCATGATTAAAAAGTGCATTGAATCACTAATAGATAAATCGTATCTTGAAAGGACTGCCAATTCCTCAGACGAATACAGCTATATAGCATAACGCTAATTAGTAATTAGTTTAAAATGACAATTTCCGTGTGTCAGACAGCACATGGAAAACCTACTGACTTGGGATAATTAAGTTTCATTCTATTAAAAGATTGGAGTTCCAGATATGTGAAAGAGAGAGAAAGAGAGAGAGAGAGAGAGAGAGAAAAAGAGGCAATTTCTTCCTGTTAGATTTAATTTTATTTTGGAATAGTGCTATACATGTAAAATAAACACAGGATTGGAAGTTTCCTTCATAAGGAATTCTGAATCCGTCTGTGGAAAAAAAAGCTGAAAAGTCTGGAACCAAACCGCGCATGGCCAATTAGTGTATTCATAATCTTGTGGACTCTTCAGCGCCACTGAGGGACTACTGTAGCTTGGACATTAGTACTTGTCACTTGCAAACAGCCCACTACTAAGGGATTACCGGTATAGTAGCTTGGGGAGAGGACTTCATCAGTACCGGTAATTGGTACTCACATACAGCTTATCCTTAGGGAAAAAGATGACTGGTATTGTAGCAATGAGAGGAGCTCTGTACATCTACCAACTACCCACACATTACTTTTGTGTAGGAAAATATAATGATTATTCATAGGACCATTCAGCGTCCTGGAGTGATCGTCATAACTGACTTAGGACACCAGTACATGTATAATATTAATTACTTATGTACTAAGTACTATAAGTACTCTAGCAAAGATGTAAAGAAAAACCTGTGTCAAAGATGCGCCATCTTTTTATTACCTGGTTGTACGTCTTTATTCAAGTTGCATTAATAATGCTGGAATGGTCCCTAGCTCTGCTACAGTTGGTATAAACATGTACATCTATACTGTCAAAGGTTTATACAAGTATATACCCCAATACCACCATTGGTTTTGACAACCTTTTTGTAAAGCTTTAAAATTTCAGCTTTAATTCATTACACCAGTCAATATTTTCTTTTCGTTTTTCTCTTTGAAGGGAAATGTGTGATATTTAGCATTTAATGAGATGTAAAATTAAGCTGAAAGTTTTTCAAAGTCAAACAAAGATAGAGAGAGTTAAACTTTAGGTAGAGAGAGTTAACAGATTTTCTGCCAAAAAATACTTATTCTGCTTATTAAGTTTCATAATTCATAAATTGAACATTTATATTTAGTTTTCCAATATGATAAGTTTTACTTTTGAATCAAATTTGATAAACCCAAATCAATTATACTTAGTACCGTTTTGAAACTGTAGTGTAGGCACAAAATCTTTATGCTCCAACACAAAAGATTATATTATTTGCTTTTTTCCAACATCCAAATTTATATATTATTATACTACTGAATTTTCATTTTTCTTCCAAATTCATCAAAACAAAATGGTGGCATTAGGTGAATTATTACAATGTGAAATATTGTGTAGTGCTGGTCAAGTTCTCATGCATTTTATGTACATTTAATGTGTTTCTCCAAAGAGAAGCACTTGGCATGGCTGAATTGTGTAATCAATGTTAAAAGTGAAGGGAAAAGTCCTAATTTATTTTGATCAGGTTTGTTTCTTCACTGGAAATTATGTGCATATTATAAATGTGGAATGCATTAATAAAATGTTGATAACGATGAAAGAAGAGCTGGAAATGAATTCAAAGACGATCAGAAATGATTCTTATATTTTTTCTGAGGATGGAGACTTGAACAGAAAAATTCTACTGAAAAAACTGCATTCATTTGGTGCTTCTATGTTGAAGCATCTTTTCACTTGAAAAAGTACCGTATAAGAATCATTATTAATCATTTAAAATCACGGTAAAATTAAAAGAATGATCTGATTCTTCCACATTTACATTTTTTAAAAAGTTCGATCTGATTCTTCCACATTAAATTTTTTAAAAAGTTCAAGTTTTTTTTACTATACTATTATGACAAAGAATTTAACACAAAGTTTCGACAAATCCAAAATGCAGTTTTCTTATTATTCTAATGAATTTTAAATGATGAATATTGAGATATATTAATGCCTGCTAGTTTATTGAATACATTGCTAAACTAGCATTTGATGATAACTTATCTTTATGCCTTTGGATAATTGTTCCTTAAATGATAATAATTGAATTTTAAGTTAATATAAAAGAAAAAAAGGGGAGAAGTAGGGAGAGAAGGCGAGGCTATTAAAACCAAAACGACCCCCCCCCAAAAAAAAAAAGAAAGAAAAGAAGAAAAAAACCCCAAAACAAAACCGTGGCATACAAATGTATAATGGGATAAAAAAAAGAAAATGAGAGGGAAAACTAATGTAGAAAAGAAAGACATATGTGGTTCAAACCATGACATAATGTATAAAAAGACTGCGAAATATAGGATAAAGGTAGCACAGATGAACATTCTCTGACATTGCGCAAAAACATACAATCAGGTGGAATAGTCAAAAGTAAAGTAATTGCTCCTTTTAATGTTAGAAATAGTAATATTTATGTTTCCACTCTGATTTCATGTTAACTTTCTAATGTGCCTTATATATAATATTTTTCTTTGTTTTTTACTTACCTTAGCTCATCGTCGGAATCCACGTGTTTTTATCCGTTAAACTGCTTTTACATGTAGTGCAACGGATAGAAAAATTTTTGTCCATAAAGGGGATTTATACGCCATTTTCTAAACGTTGACCTAATTTTTCGTTTCTTTAAAGCGAAAATAAAATACATATAATTATACAATCTGAACATGCAGCTGTTACTAAATTGTGATCACTTTCAAATTAGGACGTAAATTGCAAAACCGGGAAACGATTAGTAAAGTGCCGTATGCATTCTGAAAGTTGAATCTTCTGAATTGAATAGTAACGTATGTAATAAATCATGGGAAAATAAGATACCCGGTTTTTCCAAGTTAAATACTACATGATAAGTTTTATTCTCAAAAAAGTCACATTGTATAATTGTTTATTTGCTACAGATTGCGAAAGCAATAAAAATTTTCAATTCTTGTTTCTCATATTTTACAGTAAAGGGAGTAAAGGAAGTTTTTCAGCTTAATTTTAAAACTTTTTTTATAGACTTTACACATATAATGTACATGTACCGTCTGCATTGGAAAAAAAGTATGACAATATTTTAACTTTAACAAGAATTTTGGATACAATTTGTATTCTTTCGTTACGTTTTATTTAATTTTTCTTATTAGAATTTTATAGGTCTTTTCAATCCCTTTAATATAACTTTAGATTAAACTTCATAGCTTCTTCATCTGTGCATTGTATGTCAGTTTCTTCAAAAGCAATTTAGCTATGTTTTAATGAAAATCTGTTATTTATATATATCTTACCTCCTGCTAATTTGTAAGGAAATCATTGGCTAACAGCTGTCATGTGGAGATTATGTATATTCATACTCAGTCAGTACAAAATATCTAGATAGACCAAAGATAGGAGCATGGTGAACATATCAGAAGGTAAGGTTACATGCATAGATATAAAAAAAAGAATTCGTGAAAAAAATATAATTATAATAACGATAATATAACGTTTAACTAAAGATTAGTGTTTTTAATACATTATTTTGTAAATATAAAGTTAAGAATACAAAAAAAACCCAAAAATACATGTATCATGTTAAATGTTGTCACGTTATGGAGGCTGGTTAGTCAACAAATTTCCCATTAGACCTACAGAGATATTTATATTATATATTATATATAAATATTCTTAGGTATATAATATTCTTAGTAAAGAAAAAATTAATATATTTATCTTTGAAGTTTGAATAGTTTACTGAATATAGTTTAAAAAAGAGTAACGATTATTTATGTTTTTAAAGAAGAAATAAAATACTAAATTACAAAAGATTATTTTGTAATTGTTGTTTTAATATTGATAGACAGTCATATGAGATCAAATTTTACATATTATTAAAAAAAAAGTAAAATAAAAATAAAAAAAAGTAAGTTATTAAAAAAAGTTAGCAAAAAATGCAATAACTACAGTTTCATTACACCCAAAATTGGAATTTTTTATTTTGATTTGTTTCTCAAAGATTTTAAGCATTAGTTCATTCCTTTTGTCAATTTTTTTAAGATCCCTGTCCCATGGACCATGATTATTTACTGTCTGCAACATTTTTTATGATCTTGGTGACTGAAAAAAAAACAACAAAAAAAGAAAAAAACTCAAGAGAAAACTTTGTAAATCTATAATAATTTTTGCAGGAACCAGGTCATTTTGATTCCAATGGATCTACAGTTCAACTTGATTGTATTTTATCTGGCTTTTCTATTACCATTTTTGGCCACAGGTATAGAATTCAGAAATTTATTGCTGTATTAATGATCGTGAATACATGTCAAACTCTTTCTTATCAACTGTTTTTTAAATTAAGTTTTGTTTCAATCATTTATATTTATATCCAACTAGTCAATGCCACTAAGATGCTCTTTTTATTATCGTATCATTAAGGGTTTACTATGGGAAATTTAATCTTTTGCCTAATTTTATAGGAAATAGAACAAGGAAATACATGTTAATGATTAAATTAAAATTGAGAATCATCGATGCCGCTTGTAGGTGATATTGCGTATGTCGGCTTTACAGTAGGGCGGTGACAAAACCCACAGGGAATATCACTTTAAGAACGATTGATATTGTGTCATCCTCTTTGTGAAGATACTACAATTAACCATCATATTGTATGTATAATAAATATAATAATATTTTTCAGTATCATTGTCTGTGATAAAACTATGAATCAAATTCATAACATATAGTTCAATTTATTTCATCAATATCGCAAATGACGTTTTGTGCGGCGCAAGCGGGGTTTGCATAATTTTACGAATTGAAAATAACGTAAAAAGTTCAATAATTCAATGTCTAACTGACATTTGGTGAAAGTTTTATATTGAATATGAATTATTATAATATTTACACTTGCAAATGTTTTTCCTTATATGATACTGTTTGCACAATCTGCTGTTATTCTCGAATAATCTATTCAAACAAACTGACTTACGCAAAAACACACCTAATATCGTAATGAAAACATAATTTAGGCACCAAAAACTTAGCTGTATTTTGTTAAATGAAGCTTCATCAATTCATTTTTTTTTTTACAATATATAACATTAATTGCGGAGATAAATGAGCATGATTCACTCAAATCATATTAATGGATCGACATAATAACAAAGCTTTCTTGAAAATTACAATCGCAATTTATCAAAATAATAATTTATTTCTGACATTTGTAACTAGGCTCAATCAAAATAGCTTTTAATATCACACACCTTTCGTGTTTAGTCCATTCACGGTCAAAATAAACTCCTTCGATCTGAAACTCTCTCCGTTTTGTCCCGTAAAAGAAAATAGAATAGCTTAAAAAATTTCTCTACAATGTATGTTAAAATCATTATTAATTCTCTTCAATCTGATTCTGCGATAGAATTTCCTCTGAAAATACCAAAGAAGACCCAACTCAACTTTCAATCGATTTGACTGAAGTTTTCCTGGCTTTTTTTTCGATTTAGTTTTCCTGGCAGGTTAAGTATCTAAATCGTTCAAAAAGCCAGGAAAACTTAAGATATTTCAGACTATGTTTTCAAAATGTCTGGAAGAAGCTATCTAGCTAGGCCAAAAAGAGAGTACGGAGCAATGTTATCCTCATAATTGACAACAAATGTTAATATAAGAAATAAGGTAACATTTGTGGATGTATATTGGGATATACATACGGGTTGGTACATGATCGAATCCATTACAAGGGCTTTATGGGACTTGATCACGTGACCAACCCTTATTCATATCCCGAAATATATCCAAAATTATACCTTATTTCTTAGAAAATCATTGTTTGAGTGTAATGAGGTGACCAAATACGATCAGGCGTAATCAAATATGCGACTAATTTTTTAATTGATGATTAGTATAGTTTGGAAATCCGTTAAATGCTGTTTTTTCTTCATTTATAGACATTATATATGATGCTCTTTTTATCAAAAGAGGAAAGGGTAAGTTAAAGAAGTTTGAACATATATATATATATATATATATATATATATATATATATATATATATATATATATATATATATATATATATATATATATATATATATTCACCTTTATCTCATATGTGTGGTGTATACAACCCGTATGATAAACCTAGGCTTAGTTTATCAAAGGGGTGATACTTTACCATATACTTCCGGTCCGAACTATTTTTGATGCAGCCCCTTGCTTCAACGCTTAAGTGATCTATTTTTGAAAATTTTCCTTCATATTCCACATCTACAATTCCTACAAATAAAACTTATTAAAAATAAATGTTGTCAAAGATTATTTTATGATAATGACAGTAAACATATGCAGTAAACATATTTTTGTATTACAATATTCATAAAGACTATAAACAAAGAGAAATTAAAACGTTATTAACTCTTCAAATTCATTTATTGTATTTTTAATCATTAGGAAAATCTATTAATTCAAAAGTGTTCTAAAATAAGGCTTTCATTAATCTTTACATATTAAATTCATTATGAACTGGGTTTTGAAAAATCAGTTTTTGTTTACATCGAAAAAGCAATTATAATATTTTGAGTTCGTCATACATGATATTAAAATAGCCACAATGCCTGGAATAGTGTGATGTTGTAAATTTTGTATTTAATGCCATTCGGTAAATTCAACAACATAAGAATAGAAACAAATCCCTCGTTCAATTATGCAATAGACAATTTCCATAAAAGACATTAAAGAACTGCCAATTGTTATTAATTTTTCTTTTGTTTTTTCAGAATTATTTAACCGTAGTAATTATGAAACAGTATGTTTAACTAGAGAAAAAGGTAAGCCTCGTCATCATTTTAAAATCAAGATGAATTACAATCTGGAAAAAAACTTTTCTCAAAAATTATTCTTTCATTCAGACTTCAGAACAGAAAAGGCGAGATGCAATGGATATTCAATAAACCCAAGATGTGTGTGTGCATACGACATGTACACGCAAGAAATTTTTGATATATGTTATAATACTGATCCACGTAGATATGGAAGTTTGGACCACGTTAAAGGTAAGACACTTTACGCTTTTAACTGTTTGAAATGATGCAATAAAGAAGAAGATTTATAAGTTAGGCAACAGAACTGTGACAATTTCCAGGGCTAAGTTAGGCAACAGAGCTGTGACAATTTCAAGGCTCTTTATTCTTATTTATTGATTGTAATCTTGACGTGTATAGCATGTCATAATTTTTTATTTCAGTAGATTTTTGCAAAAGGTATAGCTACACACATAATGGACCTTGCCAAAATGGTGGAGAATTAATAAACCCCACAGAACTAGCCATCGATGCAAAGTGTAGCTGCAAACCGGGCTTTTCGGGAGATTTTTGCGACACTGTTAGTAAGGTATATAATGTGAACACAGTTAACAGCGAATAACATTTCATTGCTTTTACCGTATCATTCTTGGACTGAAAGACATGGATATGCATATAAGCAAATTGTAAAGCCAGTATAATGTGTTTTATGGTGAGACAGTTGGGGCGAACGCAGCAGGAAGTACACATGTCTATCGCATCATTGTCAGCTACATGTATGTGATATTTTAACTATTGAAAATTATAAATTATCACCAGGGCATTTAAAAGAAAGAAAAATAATATTTCTAGGTTTTTAGAATAAATCAAATTGAATACAATTCATAGACCTAAAACCGTCATTACTTTTGGAGAGAATTGATCAGTCTGCATAATCTGTAATTTATCCGTAATTTGATCGAATCTGTAAACGATGAATATTATTTTTCTGTTGTTCCTTCTTGTTATCTGTTTAATTTTCTACTCTGGTTTACACATTTTGCTTTTTATTTTCAAATTGTTTATTTTTGCCTGCTAAATATACGTTGTATCCATAACCTCCCCCCCCCCCCCAACCTTGTACGTGTGTAATTTCCCTTGACCATATGCAATATCTGCATTGATTTTTTTCACCGTTTCATTTTTCTCTTTATTCCTTTTTACAAAAGAAAATTACATTAGGATATTATTACTTATTAGGTTACTTACTGACTCACTACGGAAATATATCGGGTTGATCAATATTCGCCTCGCCGTCTATGAGATTGATCAACCAAATATATTGCCGTAGTGAGTCAGTAAGTAACCTAATAAGTGTTTTGTTTTTCCCGAGGACTATCAAACGACATATTTATTCACAAATAGCGATGATCTACGCAAAGTCATGTACAAGATGCTTAACGTCTCGTTCAATTTAACTCATTTAAACTCTTCAAAATTTTCAATCTCACCTTTCAAATACTCTTAAAAAATCTTTTTTTCACCCATGTTTACTTACAATGTTTTCTCCCTTTCCTCTGCAGAGATTTGAGAAAATTTCGACGCTGCCATTTTGTTCTGCTCCAGATAAAACAATGTGACGTCAATATTCTAAGGGCAACTACTCTAATTTTAAAGAATTTCAAAGGGCAACTACTTCAAATACGGCATGCAGTTTATGTATTAAATACTATGAAATGTTGAAATGAGTAAGCGAAGCGTCGACCAATGACGGCCATATTCCCTAATATTATTTTTCACAGAACAAATAAAGAGATATATGAGGCAATCACGTATGAATCACGTATGTTCAAACCAATGAAAGTGTGACATTTCAGTCCGAGGGAAAACAAATAGCGATAGATTACTATGACGTCATCATATATAAACTTTTGGTTGCTTTGTTTTCGTATCTCGACACAATACGAAGTCCTGAATGGAAGAGTATAGTAAACCTCCTTTATCTCATCAATTCTTTTAAAATACTCAAAGTATGTCTTCAAACTTCACAGAACCTCAGATTATGAGTTAAACGTCAGTCATTTTTGGCATAGCACTACGGGGGCTAGAAAGCATACCGTGATGCTGCCCAAAAATGTTTTTCATGAATCTGTAGGGGTTTTAGAGCTAGCTTTTCCCACCGGCTAGCAGTGCAGCCAAGATGCGCTTGCTACTAGTACTTACAGACAAATTAACATCAAAGAAACGACCCACTGTACATCTGTACACATCCAAGCCTGCCATCCCAATCCCCAATGAAAATGACTCTTAAAAAAAACCCCAAAAACAAACTTAAATTAGTTAATATTTAATTGATTGCAAGTCCGAATCATGAAATTTTTAAGTTTTATTAGTAATCAAATTTAGACAATGGTGAAAAGGATGAAGACAAATGTAGTACAATATGATCCTTATCCTCGATTGGGAACGATGCTGGAATGCTTCTCTAACTCAAGGAGTAGCAAATTTTCTTTAGAGTCTCGGAAAGAAATGACATAAAATTTTATCTCCGAAAAACATGTCTATAAATGGCATATTTTTAACCATCTAATTTCCCCATCTTAATGTGTGTTTTTATTTTAGCCAATTGCCTGCACTGAAGTCAAGCAGGGTTCTCTGAAAGATATACCGGATTGCAAGCAACCATTCATAGCTGACAGTGACCATTCCTACTGCTCCCTAACACCTAACCATATACAATATCTATGTGATACAGGAGCAAACGTTACAGGTATATTCATCACCAAAACCCTACGGGGGTAGGAACGTTCTGTATTATAAAGAGTACTTTACATGATATATTGAAGGTTTGAGTTAAGCAATATTTGTTTTTAATTTTATGATATTTAATTGTTGTTTTAAGTGTTGTTAGGTTTTCACACTATTTAGAATATAAGTACATTTATCAGGAATAGTATAAAACTTACAAAATGATTTAAACTCCATTAGTGTTTTCCGTTCGACGTTTTTATGCTAAAGTTATGATTTTAAAATCAAAATGGTTTTCCGTTTTAGACAGTTTTTTTTTTATCTACAAGTTCGTTCTTTTTCTTTATATAACTTTTCAAACATTAATCAAACAAGTTTTGGACATAATTAAAAAGAGAAGAAGTGCTCGAAAACTATATACATGTATTAATTATTATCAGGTGCTTCTTTTGAATAAGAACATCTTGTTTATAAGGTAAATAATTCAAATTAAGCGACGAAAAGCATCAAGGAATAACAATAAATAGTATTTAATGTGTATCAGTTTGTAATACTGTAATTCTTAACTTCCTGTTGTTGAAGAAATCTTGTAAATTACATATATATTAAATAATTACAATTTTTGCTAAAATTGAAAAAAGATTGGAAAAAGTGTTTATGTATGGTAAGTATAATTTGGAAGATAACAATACAACACTACAAGGCGTTTGTAGTTAATTGGCTCGTTAAATTATCATTACTTTTATCGGAACGTACCTAGAGTAAACGCTACCAGTTGCATTTTTGTGTGTGGTTTCTACATGTATCAATGTGACTAGGATGATCTCTTTTAAATTATATAATTTAGAATTTCGTATAGGCAATTAAATTTTTTAATTAACACTTTTAATAAATAAATTGGATTTTAATCAAGGAAATATATGTTGATGATCTAATTAAAATGTAATCACCACTATATCACATGAAGATAATTGCAAATGTCCAAAAGTCAATAGGGCGGCAATAAAAGTACGGGAAATAATTTAAAAACGACAAACATTGTGTCATCCTCTTTGCAATGATGACTATCAAATAAATAAAAGTTTATAATGTTTGGAAACAATTATATATAACGGCAACACTGCTATAGTAGAACATTGATACTTACATGAAATTCTACAGACGTTATTATCCATGATGCAAATTTCAATTACATTTTTTGTTGTAATAATTAAAAATAAACGATGTGAGTTTTTAATGTTTAAGAGTTTGGTAATAAGTCGAATTCTGTTTGCTGTTTTTTTTTTTTAGAAATTTTAAGAAGCAATCCATGTCCACGAATATAAATTAACTTCAAATTATATTATTTTATCTGTTATATTCATTGCAAACAATTTTTAAAAATTCATCAAATGCATATTCAACAGCACAAGTCATATTAGTTATATTGATAATGAAATGTATTACCGACTACTATTGAAATAATTCAAATCAATATTGGCTGTGTTTTAATAGTGGTTACAAAGTGAAATTCATAATGAAATTCATTCTTAACTTTTGAAATAATTATTTCAATAGTAGTTGCAAAGTCTTTTTTATAATTTAATAAGTAAGTAAATTTAAAGCAAACCATTTAGTATAGTGACATGTGTTTCAATTGAATATATACACACAGAGATATTTAAACAATAAAATGCTCACTTTGGAGATTCATTCGGGATATGAAGGTGGCAATATTGCTGAAAAAGTATATAACCTGCGTTAGCGGGTTATGTAAATTTTTTCTGCATAACCCGCATGAATCATCATAGAAAGTATTTTATTGTTTAAATTTAAATCTTTCTTTTAACCAATTGATAAATTGATTATAAAAAGTTACTAAAATTCGCTAAATTACTGTTAATGTACACAAGTACGTTAGCTAAAAGAAACAATCAAATCGTCTCCTGTGAGACTTCGAGTCTGATATCATCATGATTATTTTTAGGAGTCCCTGATTTTTCTCAGGTCGCTGTAGGTTACGACAAATTGATAAACAGGGCATGTCGATTTCAGTCCTGTCAGTTTCCTGTCTGTTTCTATAGAGCTATGACTATAAGTTTCCGTAAGAAGAGGGAATGATACCTGGTCGATGTAAATATAACAAATTATTGTTACACCCGGCCCATTAGATCTATATGTCACTGTTTTATATTCTAATACATATATAAAAGTAAGCGTGAAAGTTTGGTTTGTCTCATCCTGAAAGCTTTAAATATGAATTGAGCACATTGTCGGGGAAAGTTACAGAGTAATGTTTAAAATAAATGGCCGTCATTAAAATTTACGGAACCTATTGTGGTTTCTAAAAGAGAATTGTGCAAGTCGTTATATGTGTAACTGTATAATGAAAATTTTAAAAGGAAGTGCTCTTAAGTTTTAATTTCGTTTAACTCACAAACGATGCAGATTCTATCGTCGAGAGGTTCAACACAAAACCGCCGAGTATCCACGCAAAAGGGAGAGTATCCCACATCTAAGTTATGCCATCATGGATCTCATGTTTTTTTAATGTCCATCAGCACATAGTTTTCAGCGATAAAATGTCCTTTTATAAGCCGGTGTGTTCTAAGTTTCGCAGAGTTTTCGAGATCTGATAGCCATGTGTTCCAATATAGCATGTTAAATAACAATATATTGTTGGATGTCGCAGATGGTTGTGTTTTGGTATATATTAATCATATTTGTCGATTCGAAGATTTCAGCCGACGGCTCCAACTTCTCTCGTTGTGTGAATTTTTATCACACATAAAAAATTGTTTAAGATTCTGTTGATTGTGTCAAGAACTGGCAGGTGCCAATCCACAATATCCTCGTATAGCTAATAATGGTGCTAATTTGTGAGTTACAAGGAAATATCGTATAGCGTGATCCATAACTTGATCCAATGAGTGAGTATTCTGATAAATTCACACTCCACTAATGTAATCGAGGACAGGTGCAACGAAGCTTTTAAAAAGTTTTTCGAAAGAGGAAAATATCATCTCTTTCAAATTATGATTTTTTTTATATTAACGATCCTAACGCTCGCCTTCCTGATTTTAACCAGTGGTACTTTTGAATTTTTTGCTTTCATTAAATAAAACACCAAGATATTTGTAAACTGAAACATATCCTAAGTTTTTCATGTTTCTCTTTCGGAAATGTATAATTATTGACTTGGCCAAATTGGTTTTTAGATGCCATTTCGTACACCACCTAGTCAAGATATGAAGAATTTCCTGCATATCCTCTTCATTCCTCGGTGTCATCAGCGTAAAGAATAATTCTAATATTTGTTTGGTTAATAGGGATTCCCTTGAAGCGATTAAACTTCATTATCAAGGCCAATAATAATCAAAGCGAATAAGGTCGGTGAGAGGTTGTTACCTTGTCTTACACCTGAAGTACATTTAAACCATTCAGTGTTTTGATCTCCTAAGCGTACACACGACTCCGTATTCTGATTAATGTTATTGTAAAATGACCGTCTCCTCCGTTCCGTTCCATGTTTATGATAATTGATTAACTTTATATATACAATTTCGTCTGTAATATTTCTTCAAATTTGCTGTGTATTGAAAAATAACATGAAACAATTACAAAAAATATCACCAAATGGATATGCAAAAACACAAGTCATATTAGTTATATTAATAATGAAATGCACTACCGACTACTATTGATATAATTAATTTTAATATTGGCTGTGTTTAAATAGTGGTTACAAAGTAATATTCATAATGAAATTCTTTCTTAACTACTATTGAAATAATCATTTCAACAGTGGTTTAAATTCAATAGTAGTTGCAAAGTCCTTATAATTGCATACATCCCCAACCACAATTGAATTAATTTATATCAATAATGGTTGTATTGCAATAGTGGTTACAACAGTTCCTAAAAACGAATTTTAAGTTATTCTGAAATTATTCTTTCAATTTTTAAACTTTTAATATGTATTTTTCTGAGTTTTATTTAAAATTACTGCTTATGATATTTATTTTTCCCCTCTTTTTCTTTTTTTTTCTATGATTCTGTTTTTTATTCAATATTTTTTTTTAATTTGAATGGCGTAAATTAACAAAACTATTACAAAATAGGGCATTTAATCAAGACGAATCAATTAAGTCCTCGGACACTTGTTTCAGATAAAACTTGTAGTATTACTAAAGTGTCAACTTTTATTACAGAAACAATTGTCTGTAATTCAGTCCCTCATTGATCCCCGATGTACAACCTTGTACATCCAAGCTATTGATTAAGTGAGTCATCAATTGTCGCGTTGCTTTTAATTATATAAGTATTGTAAAGCACATCTAAAAGAAAATATTTAAAAATCCGGTTTTGGTTGGATATGAAGTCGGATAACAAGAACATATAAAAAATATTTGTTTAATTGGACTAACGATTTTAATACATGTAACAGTGTCGCGTGATGATTGCTGCTTTGGGTTTGATAGCGCTTAACTGCCAAGCCATCCAGGGTATGTTTTAATATCAATTTTATTTCAAGTTTAACATAGTGATGAAAAACTTGTCTAATGTTTCGAATGGTTTTTTTTTAACTTAAAAGTTAAGAATTAGTGGTAAGAAATAGATCGATTAAACACATGTATATCAGATAAGCATCTTTGTGAATTAAAACCACGGAGCCCAGCATATTGGCTCTAAACTTAATCTTTTTCGTTTTTTTGAGAAAAGGATGGTCGTCACCATTTTCTATATTGTATTCATCTCCCTAAAAAGAGCTGTGTTTAAGGATAAAGGAGAATATCTAAATTTTAAGGATTAAATGACCAGAAATTTTTCGTTACTGAAAAAAAGTTTATAGCTAAAAAAATCATATATAAAAATTTTATTTGGATCTGGGGGTAGGGGTAGTTGTAGTTCTTATCTCATTCCTCATATATCGATTTTCCTGTAGTTTGGATATGTTGTTAGAGTTTTATTCTTTTATCGATGTGTCATATCATAATGATTGAGCCCCTGACATTTTAAAAATAATTTTTTGTTGTTGAAAGTATATACGCACTGTAGAGAGGAAAGTGTCTGCATGCGCCCTACTTTATAAAAATAAAGACTCGATCAATCTTCGGTGCCTAATAACGAAATAATTAGATTTAAGTTTTCGTTGACCATCCGGTCTACTTTAGGAGGTTGGGTGGTCAACAAGTTAACATCGTATATGTCTTATACAATGGCATGATATTTTTGGCCATAAACTAAGTTAAACGTTTATTAAAGTAAAAATCCAAATAATTTAGCTTTGAAATTTGAGTATTTCCTTATATCTTTATCTAGCGCTCTTCATCATAAGGATGCTCATATAGCCTAAAAATGGCCATGACCATCTAGTTCACTTCAAAATTTAGTTCCATGATTGTAGGTTTGTATGACTCGGATTGTCCCGGGAACTACTACGGAACAGACTGCAGTTTAAGCTGTGGAAAATGTGGCGGGAACGGAACGTGCTACAAAACAAACGGATACTGTAAAAATGACTGCATATCCGGGTACGCGGGTTTCTTGTGCCAAGAAAAATGCTCGAATACATGTGGAGGGTACGGGAGCTGTATAAAGAGTAACTTGTTCTGTCTGCACGGTTGTAAAGCTGGGTACACGGGTTTCTGGTGCGAAGATGAATGCCCGGATACATGTGGAGGGGACGGAAGCTGTTCAAGGACGACCTCGTTCTGTTGGTACGGGTGTAAAACTGGGTACAAAGGCCATCTTTGCGATTGGAAAGATTTGAACACGCCGACCATGAACGAGTGTTCAAACTGTCTACAACCCTGTGGTCCTAATGGGTGTGTTAACAGCTGTGTGACTGGGTTCTATGGCTTGTACTGTAGTTTGGTTTGTGCTTGTCCGCTAGGGGTTCCCTGTCAACAAACCAGTGGGAGTTGTATCACCCAAAGAGGGAATTTTACTCCTTCTGTGGCACCTGATGTGACAGTAACAACGCCATCAAGTAAGTCATTTCATGTCTTATGATTAATTCACGTACAAATATAATAAATATATATATATATATATATATATATATATATATATATATATATATATATATATATATATATATATATATATATGTATGTATATATATATATATATATATATATATATATATATATATATATATAAACATTATTATAAACATATATGTATATTTCTATAAACATTATTTTACTGTGTTGCATTTCGGCTTTTTATATCTATTACATCTAAACATAATGGTTAAACTGTTTTGAAACTTTAAGTACGTTTTACCTAACGTATATTACCAGCAAAGCAACAGGTGAATGAAAAATATTCAAAATGTGATGTTTTAAATCTGAGTGATTGATTAATCCGACTTATTAATGACATAAAACAAGGATCTACCCATTTTTCTATTATCATATGTATTTTTGAAAAGTATTATCGTACCTTTCTTTTTGTCTAAGTATACAAGTATATATACTACGTTAGTTATCAATCTACTGATGACACATTTAATGTATCAAATGTGTCATCAGTAGCTAGATTGATTACTAGCTGAGGTTTTCCAGAGGTTCGTAATTGCTCTACTATATATGGACTATTTATTGAATACCTAATTGTCTAAGGATTGTTCTACGTTTTTCCCGATTACGGTATTTTCCCCAAATTACACAAATTTCCCCGGTAGTGACCTTTTACCGATATGACATTTGGCGCACGGCGGATGTGACCGGTCGACAGAGGATGCCTACTCCTCCATGGCACCTGATCCTACCTCTATTTTTGAAAGGTCCGTGTTCGCTTTGCTCCTGATTTGTTATTTTCCTTTGGATTTTTTACTTTGAACACTGTTCGTTATCACCACATGTCATCTTCGTTTGAATTTTGCTTATGCGATTAAAAAAAGATAATTTTGGACATAAACTATTCATTGTAAAGCAATCCAAATATCATTGGTTTAATTTTGAAGAGTTTTTATGTCTGTATATCGAACTCTTTGCTCTTTGTCTAAAGGAGAATAAGGTTTATGGGACACTTGTCGATTTTAAGTTTAAAAAATGAAAATTAAAATACTTTCATAGTTTTAAAATTTTCAACAAGAATATGTTTTGATTTTTTTTTAAATGGTAAAAATCATAAAAATCCCATCGGATTTTGAACTGATGACATACAGATCGGTATTTAAGGTATTTTTTTTATTTCGAAAAAGAAAACGTTTAAATTTTTTTAATGAAGTTTATTTTTTATTTGGATCGGAAATACGACATACATGTAACATAGAGGCGCCCATACCACCATAAACCGGTGTAGTCTAAAATGGTCACAGCTATCCAGTTTTCGAAACACTGTGTCTATAATTATTATTATTCTACTGTAAAATGGGCGGGAAGAAACGAGTGATCGATAAAAAAAATGAGTCAATGCTTAAATATTCTAACGTACTTAGTTATTCTTTGTTTTAATTATCATAAAAATCCAGTCCGTTAAAATGAACGCTTTCATTTATAAAACTTTTATTTACTACAGTGTATTTTATTTGAACTTTGTTAAATGCGAAAGTTTTAGTCTGCTATTAAAATCTCTACAATGCCTGTAAGAGCACCAAGTCTATTTTTTAAAGATTCGTCTGGTATCTAAAGATAAGTTCTTAAAATATTCAACCAAGTTTGTGACAAAGTAAGGGATATGAGGTGCTTGAAAACAATATAATTATTATTGGGTGCTAATTTTGACTTCCAGGAAAATAGTGTCTACAATGTTATTCAAAGTTGTTATTCAAAGTGATGTGAAGCATTCAGGGATACGATATTTCGAGAGTAACATCCACAGAAATTTGTAATATTATTTTACTTCATTGCTTGCTGAAACTGATTTGCTGTTATAAATTAGCATGTAAACAGCATGCAAATCATTAATATTTAATATTGAATAGCCTTGCTTTTCTTAACTTCACTCTTCACTACAAATAGCATAAAATGGAAAATGTTTGTATTTATGGTAAGTATTATATGGTAGATATCAATACAAAGATTTTTTAACAAGAGAATGTGATTGTTGAATTAACATTATTATATTCGGAACGTACATGTACATGCACCTAGAATAAACGCTACAATTACAAGTCGTTGCGTTTGTGTGTGGATAATAACTTTTCTGTTTGCACTAAAATTGCAAAGGGTTGAAGATGTAAAAAAAGTTATACGTAAATAGTGTCTTCTGAATATATTCATTGAATGATAACTTTTATATTCGAACGTATTCCTAGAACATAAGCTAAGATTACCATCCATTGCGTCCGTTCTTGAAGAATATAAAGTATATTGTTCATATGAAGATAATAAACGGTATAAAATCTTCAAAGGATCATGTATATTGACCCAACAGGTAAAAGTTTCCTTTTTTTCCGAACAATTAGATTCAAAACATGGTTTGTTTATTCCTACTTTGATTTTCAGCGATGTTAATGAAGGTCTTAGATATGGATATGCATATCTCATTTAAATATATATAATTTGATTAATTAGGCAAGGTTTGTTTCTAAAGATCTTCAATGCAAATGTTTTATAAACATTTTGTTCACTTTATATCAACACGATTTGTTTTGAAGGTCACTCAACAATGAATGTTTCAATATGTTTGACCTTTTTAAACATATTATTATTTTAATTTGTAGCAATCCGATATCTTTCTTAATATGTATCTTTATTTACCTGTATAATGGTTGAATATCGTAGATAAGTAACCTGCTACATCGATATTTGAACATTTCTAATATCTCAATTATGAATGTCTCATGTTTTTGCACTCTCATTGTGAATAAGGCAGATATTATAATATTTCTGGTAGCACATCTTTGATGTTATACTTTGTATATATAAGATTGCAACTTCATTTTGTTTCAGGTGCACCAATGATGACTTTGTTTATTGAACTGTTTGCTTAAAAGTGAGATTTACCTGACTTTAAGCAGTTATTGTTTACATTGTTTATGTTAAATTTATCCTAATCAGATTACAAACCCCAGAAACAGTTTTTCTTAAAATGAAATTCTATTCACACTATTGTTTACTGTTCCTGTAATAAAAAAAATGATTGCATCTAATTTAAATTAAGGCTGGCCGAATGCTAAGAACAAATCGTTTATTGCTACATAAAAAATAGGAGATAAATACATACTGAAAATTAAAAAACAGGGTATTAATATAACCAATCTCATAATATCCATGCAAACTCTATCGTAAATAAAAGAAACGATTTCTGTTCAGAAACAGATGGTCACTACTGAGGAATTAATAAATAAAATCGTAATGTCGACCAGCAGGATGCCTCTCATTAGCTTATGTTTAAAGTAAACTCCTAGGATATATACCTGAATAATATTGTGTAACTGATAGTAAAAAAAAGGCAACAAATGGAATTCGACATTAATCTCCATATAATACATGTATCTATTTACTAGATAATATCCCGCGCAAGCGCGCGAAATAACTTAATAACTGTCTTAATTTATTTTCTCAACCTTTTTTTTAATTGGAATTTAAAACCAAATGGCTGGATATTAGAAGGAGCGTGTTGGAATTAAATCTAAACTGAAATTCACCCTCACATGAGTTATTCATATCTAGACGTAGAAAAATTAACACAGTTTTTAATATAATATAAAACATGTTTAGAGAGAGAGAGAGAGAGAGAGAGAGTGAGAGAGAGAGGGAGAGAGAGAGAGTTATCTTTCAGTGGTCTTTAAACGCGAATGCATGCACATTTTAAGCTAAAGTTTATTATCCAAGGAATCTGTCTGCTGCATGTTTGACTTGTCCTACTTTTTCCGCCATTGTGTCATTTAGTCAACCCGCGTTCTTCGATACCCCGTTCTGGAGAGTTTTTTCTATCAAAACAAAAATGGCACATTCCAAAAACTAATGGGCTCGTTTTATTTATTCAACATTTGTCAAATCTTAGATACTTTGTCATACTTTAAATAAGTTCCCGGTATATATATATATATATATATATATATATATATATATATATATATATATATATATATATATAAATATGTGTATATTCACTCTTTTGTAATTATTCATTATCATTTCAATGCAAGGAAATATTTGGATACAAACTACCACTGACTTGGATCCGCCAAAGCGTGTCCACCACCTTATAATTACTCTTAATTTTGCTAATTTGGGCTGGTTTATCGAAAATGAAAGTACGTTTTCATTAATTTTACAATAACTACTTATCAGGTAAAATTCAGTTATAGCTTACGGACATCATATGTCCTGTGCTGAAATACCAAAGGTGTAAGCAGTTACTCTGGTGCAGGCATGTTTGAGTTTATTGGCAAAATGTCTTAATTCATAAGGATAGATATATTGATATTCCTATCTGTTGTAGTTTGTTGAATGTCATAAGTATCAACATATTTAAATTTACCCATATGTTCATGTGAACTGATCCTGCAAATGATATTTTCCCTTATATCTGTTACTGAAAGTGTTGTCAACACTTGGATACTGCTTACCATGAAACCAAAACGGTTATTGCTAAGTGTTGAAAGTAATTACACCATAAAGGAGAAAGTGACGAACATTTTTGATTTGATAAATTAGTTTTCATGTTCTATAAAATATGTTGTCTTGTTACATTTTAAAAAAAAAATGATGACTTCGAAATTGTAATTTTTCAATGATTGTTCGCAGTTAAGAAATAAAGATCAGCTTTTAACTTTATGAAACATAGTTGTTTTTTGGAATACAATATTTGTAATAACTAGTGTGGATTAAAACGAAAGCAAAACACTGTACATATTATACTTTTTCTGACAGTACGTCACAACAAAGCTATTTGATTGCATTGGCAATTGTTCATATCGACACATGTTTGTCTTACTTAAAAGCGCAGTGGATATGACACACTACTTATCGCATTTTCTCTTACAATACCAATTCAGAAACCACAGAACATCCGTAGAAAAAAACCCCAAGATATTTCATTTAATTTTTTGATATGTAAAACAGTAAAAGAGACAAACTCAAATTTGAACATTTGTCTAATGTACTAATGTAATTTCTGCACCTACACCAACTTCGCATTGGCTTAAGTTTTTGTATGAAATATTCATAATGTGAATACAATCTTATATTTTGATGTGTATGAAACAACTTTGCCACAATGTGCAGGCGGGCACTTTCCACGAAATGATATAAAGATCTGCCAGTAAAAGATTTCAAAAGAAATTATCAATTGCCACCTGAAATAGAGCAATACACATGAGAAGAAAGCATAAAATATCACGTAAATGATATCTCTTTTTCATGCATATGTTATACAGTGTGTGTATTCACTGCCGATAAAAAACATTCTGAACATTGCAAAGGTGACAAAAAGAGTCAATAGATTACAAACTAAAGAACAATTTAATATGAATAAAAGACCTCAATTTCTACAGTTTTTATTTTGTAAGAGATATAAGGAGACTTTTAATTTAAAAATGCAATAATACTTATGCGCAATAGAAATACATTATTATATTCACAACAAAAGTGAGACTCTTATAAATAAACCAAATTATTTTGAATTCTTGAAACAGTCTTCAACTTAACTATGATACTATATTAAACTTATGAACGGTAATATTTTTTATATATTTACATTTAACTCGTACAAGGACGAAAATAAAATTGAAACTGAATAAACTGGGAACGAGTACCTCGCCTCGTTTATCCGAATTGAGAAATGTTAGAGCGAGAATTCTTTCTAAGTTTACATAAGTCTGTTGTAAGGCGAATCTGAAACAAAAATACGGGGTAAAGATGGCACAATATTTAGTCTTCCATTTCATAAAAGTGGATTTTTATTATGAAAATTAAAACGGTCAAATATTTGGAATTGGAAACTAAAGCAACAATACCCTTGACAAATATAAGCGTTATTTGTAGACCAGAACAAGCTAAATCATTAAATTGAAAACCGTAAAAGACAAATTACTATTATATCCACAAGAAACATTATCTGAGAATAAACAATGAGAATTTAAAAAAAAATTTAAAACATCAATTCAAGGTATCTGTTCTAAAACTAAAAGTTTCATGTAGAACAAAGACCAATTTCTAGTCAAAGAATGTTTGTTACAAGTTAGTCATGTCCTTTAAACCAAAAATTGATTGTTCCATAAAATATTCATTATACATGTATATACAATGTCATATGAAATTCCTAGTTTAGGAATCCACAAAGCAAAAAGACCTTTCCAAAGAATAAGCAAACACTGTCATCGATTGACACAATTTAGTTGGTAATTACAATGTTATGGCTCTACTGTGGAGAAGATCAGAGAAAAAGTAACGGCATCATACAACGCTTGTGTATACTTGTCAATATCATTGAAGACTATCCAATATATTTGTATGGTAAGAAACACAAGTAAAAAAAAAAGAAATCATTGATTCATTTCATACGGTTACATTTTTAATTTAATGACCCAGATCGTTGACATTTCTTATATGATTTTTAAATGTGAGTGATCCAGAAATTCTTAAATCATTGTAAAACTTTATAAGATTGTTCTGCTAAGATATGCACTATTATATGACATATCATTCTTAACCCCTATTGGTAGAGATTTTGAATGTGTGGAGTATATTGGAAAAAAATCCAATTAACTTGAAAAAGAATAACGTCATATAAGTGATGTTTACCTTAAACTCTTATTTGCCTTATGCTGTTGAAGTTTCAGCAGACCCAAAATAAATTTTAGCTGATCTAAAACTTTATAGGGTAGAAAAGAAGTAAAGAATGTTAAAAACTTAGGAAAAAGGTTCACCAGGCTCACAGGCTTAAAGGAATAACTAAGAGAAACAACAGACAACGATGATAATCAAGATAGTTATATTGTACAGCTTATTTAACTGATCATTTTTAAAAGGCTGTATATGTAAGCAAATACTATAGATATTCAGGGAAATTCGAAATAACACAGCCCTTTATAAAAGTAGGTTACGGTCAAAAGAACTGTAACCTTTATTTCAGAAGGAATGGTTTTAGAAAATAGTTCGAAAAAAAGATGGAAGACAGTTTTATTTCTATTAAAACTAAGGTAGGGTGACCTGCTGCGTTACTCAAATTAAATCAAACGCTGATGTTAATCGGGATAAGATTTTCAATTCGATGTTATTCAAAGATCGACGTCAGAAATAAAACCAAGCAGTTTTTTGTTTGTAATATATATTTATATTTAAGTAATTATATGAAAAAAGCGTGAAGAGAAACCAAACAGAAATGGTCAAAAATGCAAACACAGTTCATGCATAGAGAGTTTAAATCAATAATTGAAACACAAAGCCGTCAAAGATCAGTGTGACGTAATTTTGCTATTTCGAAATTGATGTTAAGTGTCACTGTTCTGCTTGATAACACAACCTTAACAATATTAACATACATAGTATAAATAACGCAGTCCGTGATTTTTCTTAGGTTGTTGAAAGTTTCTACCGATTGATAAACTGGTTAGAATTGGATGGTGGAAATTTTAGTCCTTTGGTTTAAAAGTTAATTTCCCTAAGAAATAGAGAGAATTATTTTTAGTGGAAGTAGATATATTTGAAACATTTTTGTGGCGCCTTTTTTTGTTAAACCGAGTCCAGTATATTTCTAGTTGTCCTGAACCCCCACCCCCAATACCTGTAGTTTTCCAATAAACTTTTAAAATGCTTCATCGTCTTGACAAGTGTTCCTTTATTCATTCAATATTTAGTTTTTTACGTACCCAAACGCAAATTTGTTCTGTTTTTGGCCTAATGATTATCGTGATGGTGACTTATTGTTAACTTTTTTTGAAAATGCTAAGGAAATGAAATGAAGCAGAACGATTGTTAAAAGTGTTCAAAAGCAATGAACAGACAAAATGTTATAATCCTCTATCTACCCATTTTGTCAAATATTGTACTGTTCTCGGCGCTAATGTGCCTCGGACTGTACAATATCTGATACAATACACAAATATTCACAAATATCGGTTCATTTGGGCATTCAAAACAGTATAAGAATCAATGGATCACTCATTCTTCTTCATTGATTCCTTTGGATTAACCTTGATGACTGCTTCTTTGTTAATCACTTTTGTCATTTTCGATAATCCTTTTGACATTCAAAAAAATGTTTCTTGATGTGTGCCTTTTTAAAAGAAATTTTCTATTTATTTTGTTATTAAATTGTTATTACTTGCCGAACTGCTACCCGGCATTTTTTCTTCTGAAAGAATCTCTTTGTCGTCACAATGTTAACATCGCAAAAGCAAATAGTGCGTTCAATGTCCTGTGTAACAGGAATGGACGTCAAACCCACTAATTTTAGACGAAACTTGTCTTTGGAATACAGATCTCTGAGCATGGTATATTTTTTGTTGGCATCATGAAATTCGCGAACGTACTGATCATCTTTGGTCTCTTCTTTAAGATCGTTTAGCGATTTTCTGCATCTTTTCAGGTAAAAGATTTTGTCTTCAATAGATTCTGCATTTTCCTGCAGTTCTATTTTGCATACCTTGGTTTTCTCAGACAACTGATTTAGATATTCATTTCTTACTGTTTGAATGTGTTTCAAAACTTTCGTATACAACTCTTCCGCACTCGCAGATAAACTGTCAAACGTTTCATCAATATTTGAAACATTTTTCTCAAGTTCTTGTTTGATCGCTGTCAGTTCATTTTCTAAATCTACCATAGCCAAGGACAACTTATTGTGTTCCGTCTTACGAAATCGTTCAGCTGTTTCCCTGGCCGTTTCAATGTTGTCACATTTTCTATGCACAGTGCAAATACAAGATGTGCAACAAGGCAATGAATGGTCTCTGCAATAATACTTTATGATTTCATCTGCATGCTTATGACACGATTTTCTTGTTTCAATGACAATGGGAGACTTCTTTAATTCGTCCAATAACAAAACTTCATGATCTTTTGTGACAAGATTACGTTTGTGACATTTAGTACACACAATGCACAGTTTTTCTTTACATTTCAAACAAAACTGCGTTGCCTTTGCTTCTTCTCCATCTCTTTGACAGCTATCACAAAAACCTCCCTGCAAAGTTTCAGATATCTTTCCGAGGGTGTCATTATTTGGAAAACCGTTCACCCAGTCGCTTATCTTTGCTGAAATGTTTTCAACCAGAATGAAATCCCGACACAGGGGACAAGAGAACCCAACAGGCGCTAGCTTTGATTGACATGAAAACTCGATGTGGTTCTTTAAGCACACGTGACAAAACGAATGGGAACATGGAAGACATTTTGGCGATTTGAAATCTTCGAAGCAAATGGAACATTTTGTGAAATCGTTACAATTAACACTCTCATTGTTTACCTCAGAAGATGCCATGGTGTTTAAAACAATATCAATTCCTTTACAGAATAAAAAAAATCACAGTCTCGGATAATGACGACTTTGGAAAAATGAACACACGTCTCAATGCCAATAGCTCCTACCTGTAAACTCGGGGTTTTGCTATCTGAACATGAGGTCACCACGAGTGAAGATAAATACATACCTACACTACGTATGCATTTATTAAAAGGCAATCTATTATTATCAAACCTTTAAAATTCAAAAGTGCTTCACAATTTGAGATACATGATAATGTTCTGCTGTCAGGTGCAAATTGTTTAGGAATACTGAATGGTTTTTAATTTATTTGATAATACGACAAAATAATAAAAATGACATGGGGAAGTTATTATATCATATGTGTTTAAGGAAAACTTTCTGTAATGTGAAAATAGTGACACATACATAGATATAGAGGGCGCAAAGTTTACTGTTGATGATTTGAATTAATTCCTCATAATTTGGAGTGTTACATATCAAATCAAAACCCAGAGAGCATGTTTATGTATTAAAAATCATGTTTGTAGATGTTTTAAATGTGAGAGAAACCAGTGCTCCACTTTGCTTGGAATCATAGATTTCAAAGACATTCAAAGTTCAAGTAGTGACCTGTCAGTATAAATTTAGATGCAAATAATATTGATAATTATTAATAATTGATTGTTAAGTTAACTTCGGATACCAGTCTGGCAAAGTAAACTTATGCAAAACATTTTTATGATCTGGTTTCCTAGTTGCCTTCGTGATCTGTTAAACAATTCAGATTCCTGTTAGCCAAATTTTGATGGATATCATAAGCACCCTCGAATAAAACGCCCCATGAAATTGAAGTTAAAAATTAAAGATGTCGTCGACTTTCACACAAAATATTACAAAACCTGACCAAGTTATTGACATTATTTCATAGCCACTCAAGTCGGGGACACACATAGGCGGGACAATATTCAATAAAAAGAATTTAAAATTCCGCCATATAAAACTGCACTTTTTGCATGCTGCCTGTGTTTATTTTATTTCTACGACTTTCCTGGTTCGAAATAGTAAAGAATATTTTTAAAACAAAGTACATGATAATTATACAGTTGTACTAGTTAAAGCAATATGAGCTGCAATTTTCATGTTGAAATTTTTTTGAAGAAAATGTTATTTTGTACTAAAATGACAAAAAATATCATGGTTTTAAAATTTCTGTTAGCTCTGTTTTTGTGGGAAAGCCATTAAGAAGCCTTAATTGGAGCAAAATTGAATTATTGTCGTCCTGTACAAAAATTGATCTGCTATATATTCCTTATAAGGGAAATCTTTCTCCTGACAAAAATTAATGATTTTTTAAAATCTTATTTATCATAAAAGTTTAAGTTACAGGCAGACTTATCATAATAGCAGGTTTTTGCAGCAAAATAAATTTCTAAAATATACAGCTCATATTGCTTTAAAAAATGTTGATATCTTTACTCGTGATAAATTATAAGATTGTATAATTATATAAAAGGTTTCCGTACTTTCAGTCCTTGTTCCAATAATAAAAGTGTGGAATGCATTTCAAAAAACAATTTCAGTTTTTGAAATAATATGAGTTGTTTCAATCGTATTTCAGCACTAACATGGAGACATCTGATCTTTCTATTACTTTGTGCAATAGCATGTTACTAATGGTGGGTGGGCTCAGAAGACGAAATAAACATGAAACGAACTGAAATGGACATCTATGATTATCTATACAATGAGATGTTGTATGTGCCAATGCACAGAATAACTACTGGGAGCACAAAAGAACGATTAAGGTTGTTAAGCTCCAGATGTGGATACATTTTACTACTTATCAAATCACCATGGGGTCTGGGACTCCATTGGTGCAAAAATGTACGACTCAACTATTGAGAGGGTTTTTATTATGGAATACTGAGAATACAATCCTGGAACGGTTTATCTACGTTTGATGAACATGCATCCATCAAATGATGCTTTAAGTAAATTATCTTGTATTCAACGAAACTATATATTAGCAGCAAGTTCTTTTCGAGAATGTAAAATCACTGTACATCGGTGATGAAGTAGATATAAATGGGCCTTGTCAAAGTAATATGATTGTTGGCTATGAATTTGAGGCTGCAGTAGATATCCCTTTTATCCAAAGAATGGCCCCCGTGCACAAAAAATTAGATTGCAAGATGCAGGAAATTAGGATGGCCCAAACAACAAATTTTTGACAGCGTGGTGTTTTCTGGATGCGTTTGTGTACCAATTGGTAGCAACCAGTCAAAGCATGACAATGCCACCGATCTTGAATTGTAATGGCGTCTGTCAATAAATTGATTTGTCTTCCATACACTTAACAAAACTTATAAATACTCATCATGATAAATATAAAAAAGTTTCAACATTTCGTAATTGGTATGTCGTTTTATCAATAAGACAAATAAAATAAGAACACACGTTTGAAATCAATTACCCTTGACAAGCTATAAAAACATTAAATTGGTATATTTCTGCTTAATATGATTGTCAACTTTTTATGATTGATATTAGTCTTTGGTAATATCTTAAAAAGAAAAACACTAAACATGACTAAAATGATCATTAAAGTAAGAGCAAGAGCCGTTGGAATATTGATGTTTGCATTGTTTCCAAGAAAGATTGTACCCATTTTAAAATTTACCGTTTATTTTGTTTTTGACATTGTTTTAAATATCAAGCAATCCAAAGAAAACGTTAATTTTTCTCTTGAAAAAGTGTAATATTGTTACCATTGCCAGCTTTAAACAATTCAAATGCTCTACGCGAAATTCAAACAAACCGGGAGTGTTTGTGATATTTAGCAAATGTCAAGGTATTGGGTTGCAACCAGAGGTCAAGGTCAATGCATCCTTCTGAACTATTTGAAAGTAAAGTGGAAATCCGTCATTCCGAGTGCAAGACAAATAAATGTGCTTATTTAATATACAGTAGTAGTTGGCCATAATTTAGTTCACCATATGGCCGTCGATTGTTTTAGCAATAATTAAACTGTCTTTAAATTAACCAATACGTTTGAAAATTAAATATTTTTGCATAAGGAAAAAACACCGACATCTATTTTGGTTTTTAAAATAGTTCCTAAGTGTTTATTCCGATTTAATTGTTGATAATCGTCTGCTAAAAATGGGTCGATCATGAGGAGATTTGACGGTGGTGAAAAAAAAATCATTGCGGGTTATGTAGGACAGGTTATTCTGGCCACAAAATATCAAAATTTACCAGAATTAATCCTAGGACTATAAATACGTATTTAAAACGAATAGGAGAGAGGGGTAATGAAGAAAACATTTCATGAACTGGCAGCAGAGAAAAAACTGACAGCAGAGCCGTTTGTCGACTTCTATGGATGGTCAGAAAAAACGAAGGCAGACTTTGAAAGATCTTACCACTAAATTTAACAACAATTCAGTGGAAAATATTTCTTCTAGAACTATGAGGAGAAGAGATAGGTAAAGTTAGCTACTAGTAACTGGCTACGAGAAGTGAGAAAAGCTAGGTACTAGTAACTGGCTACGAGATGAAAGAAACTTAGCTTCTAGTTACTTCTTACTGTCCATGGGAGAACACATACCAAGGATTTCTATTTTTGTTCTTAAGAACAAAAATAGAAATGTAAGATGTACATTGCACTAGATCACTGTCAATTGTCAATATATCTCAAGTAGCTGTATATATAGATTGAAGATATATGCCAGACATGCTAATATTAACATTCTGTCAAGTCATCCACATAATATTACTACACAATTACTCAGATATCACTCTTTATGTAGTCAGCTACTTGTGCATTTTGTTACAAATATCTTTATCTTTTTGCTGTTTTGTCTATATATCTCAAGTAGCTGTATATATAGATTGAAGACATATGCCAGTCTTGCTAATATCAACATTCTGTCAAGTCATCCACATAATATTACGACACAATTACTCAGATATCTCTCTTAATGTAGTCAGCTACTTGTGCATTTCGTTACAAATATCATTCTTTTTTGGCAGTTTTGTCAATATGTCTCAAGTAGCTGAATATATAGATTGAAGATATATGCCAGACATGGTAATATCAACATTCTGTCAAGTCATCCACATAATATTACCACACAATTACTCAGATATCTCTCTTTATGTAGTCAGCTACTTGTGCATTTCGTTACAAATATTCTTTTTGGCAGTTTTGTCAATATATCTCAAGTAGCTGAATATATAGATTGAAGATATATGCCAGACATGCTAATATCAACATTCTGTCGAGTCATCCACGTAATATTACCACACAATTACTCAGATATCTCTCTTTATGGAGTCAGCTACTTGTGCATTTTGTTACAAATATCTTTTTTTTTTCGCTGTTTTGTCAATATTTCTCAAGTAGCTGAATAAAAAGACTGAAGATATATGCCAGACATGCTAATATCAACATTCTGTCAAGTCATCCACATAATATTACGACACAATTACTCAGATATCTCTCGTTATGTAGTCAACTACTTGTACATTTCATTACAAATATCTTCATTTCTTGGCGGTTTTGTGAATATATCTCAAGTAGATGTATATATAGATTGAAGATTTAGCCAGACATGCTAATATCAACATTTTGTCAAGTCATCCACATAATATGATCACACAATTACTCAGATATCACTCTTTATGTAGTCAGCTACTTTTGCATTTTGTTAAAAATATTTTTTTTGGCGGTTTTGTCAATATATCTCAAGTAGCTGTATATATAGATTGAAGATATATGCCAGACATGCTAATATTAACATTCTGTCAAGTCATCCACATAATAATACTACACAATTACTCAGATATCACTCTTTATGTAGTCAGCTACTTGTGCATTTTGTTACAAATATCTTTATCTTTTTGCTGTTTTGTCTATATATCTCAAGTAGCTGTATATATAGATTGAAGATATATGCCAGTCTTGCTAATATCAACATTCTGTCAAGTCATCCACATAATATTACGACACAATTACTCAGATATCTCTCTTTATGTAGTCAGCTACTTGTGCATTTCGTTACAAATATCATTCTTTTTTGGCAGTTTTGTCAATATGTCTCAAGTAGCTGAATATATAGATTGAAGATATATGCCAGACATGGTAATATCAACATTCTGTCAAGTCATCCACATAATATTACCACACAATTACTCAGATATCTCTCTTTATGTAGTCAGCTACTTGTGCATTTCGTTACAAATATCATTCTTTTTTGGCAGTTTTGTCAATATGTCTCAAGTAGCTGAATATATAGATTGAAGATATATGCCAGACATGCTAATATCAACATTCTGTCAAGTCATCCACATAATATTACCACACAATTACTCAGATATCTCTCTTTATGGAGTCAGCTACTTGTGCATTTTGTTACAAATAATTTTATTTTTTGTGGATTTATGTGGATCAGTAGCTGATTTAAATAGTGTAAAAGCCCGAAAAAGTGTGGCGGCTTACTTTGTTTTAAACATAAAAATATATATTGTTTTGTATATAGGATTACAAAGTTTAGAATTCTATTCTCCCAAACAAGGGGATAAACACCAAATAATACATTACAAACATCAAAATAAACATTTTTGTTGCATTTCACATATATAAGTATACTAAGTGCATTCCATAGAGGCTGGATTTTCTTGCAAGTTGCAAAAACATGTTTTATAGTTTCAGGCATATCATTACAGAACGTACAGCAGTCAGAGGTAGTAATTCTGATTTTCTTAAGATAATATTTAACAGGAAGAATTCTATGGAGAATTCTATATTGTAACCAATTAATAATTGAATCATTGGTAGTTCTAAAACATATTTTAAACACATCATGTACACAGAGATCATTTGGCAAAATATCACATAGCTCAGCATTCCATTTGTTGATAGCTGTAGGTACACAATCATTTAAGGTTAAACATATGTATATATGCTTTGTTACTTTTTCTTTAAAAAAAATAGACTCATAATAAAATGGCATAAATGTAGTGCAGTCTCTCTTCAAAGTAGACTTATCAATAGACAAATATGTCAAGTATTTTGATATTGCACATATAACACTATTATATAACATTGGAGGTATATATGAAAAATGGAATCTTTCAGTAAAATCTATTCTTGAAATATGTTTCCATTTTCATTCATAAAATCTCCAATGATTTTAACCCCTTTCATATACCAATCTTTGATAAATACATATTTACATGCAATTTTTATATTTGGGTTGTACCACACAGGAATATTGAAAACATTCTTGGTATTTAATGAGCTTTTAATCATTTTCTTAGTATAGCATAGCCAAGAATTAAAAACATCTTGCCAAAAAATATTGTTTCTTTGAAAAACCATGCATGATAGAAAATCATCACCAAAATCAATAAGTTTTTTTGCAAAATCATTACCATTTATTGATAAAAAAAAGTCCATCCATGGTTTGTAGCCTTGAGTTAATTTCTAAATCCATGAACATTTAAGAGATGCCATGAAATTAGAAATGTTAACCATTTTTAAACCACCCTTTAGGTAATCGAGAGTAACAATTTCTCTCTTAACTTTATCACACTTTGAATTCCAAATGAATTCGAACAGGCTCTTACTAAGAGATAGAATGACATCTTGTATTGGATTTGGAAGTGAAATAAACAGGTGGTTAAGTTTTGGAATAATCAAACTTTTTACATCCGTGATGCGCCCAATGGGAGTTAAAATTCTCCTCCTCCATTGTTGAATTAGAGAAAAAACTTTTGGCAGTTGTTTGTTATAATTTAGTGATGTCATTTTATCTAAGTCGACAGAAAATTCTAGTCCAAGTAAATTAAAAGAAGTGGAGCCCCAATCAAGTTTCCAACGTGAATGGTGAAAAACTTCATTAGAAAATTTTTTAGAACCTATCCATACAATTTTTGTTTTAGAGCTGTTTATCTTCAAACCTGAAATGTGTGAAAAAAATTCTAAAGTATCAAGAGCTGCGAAAAGTGACATTGGTGAACCATCTAAGATGAGTGAAGTATCATCTGCATACTGAGAAATCTTATGTTCATTACCATTAACAATTATACCTCTAATATCAAAGTTTTGTTTTATGAGAAAAGATAAAATTTCTGCACATATCAAAAAAAAGTAAGGAGCTACTGGGTCACCCTGTCTACATCCTCTTTGGATTTTGAACTGTTCCGACAGGAAGCCACATTGTAAAACAGAAGCCTTAAATCTTTGTTGAGAATCTTTATCCAATTTATAATATTATTTCCAAATCCAAAGTATTCTAGAGCTTTGTATATAAAGGACCATGAAACAGAATCGAAGGCTTTCTCAAAGTCTATAAGAACTAAAAGACCTGGTATGTTTTCATTTTCAGTGAATGACATTAAATCATAAATAATTCTAGTATTTTCTCCAATATATCTTCCTTTAAGAAAGCCTGTTTGTGTATCAGATATAATATAGTCTAGTGTAGATTTAATTCGATAACTAATACATCCTGATATAAGCTTATAGAGAACATTCAGAAGAGTGATGGGTCTCCAGTTTTTCAAATACTGTCTTGGTTTGTCACCTTTTGGTAAACATGAATTAATTCTCAATATCTGGGAAATAGGAAGTTCCTTTTTCAGAAAAATAAGGTTGATTGCATTTAAGATAAAAAGTTTTAGATCCTTCCAAAAGAATTTAAAGAATTCAACTGTAAAACCATCACTACCTGGTGATTTGTTATTTTTCATATTTTTTAGAACCTCAAGAACTTCTTTTTCAGAGATTTCAGCTTCTAACGAGCTAGATATATCTGGTTCTAACTTAGGAATATCTACCTTAATAATTTCTTCAAGGTTAATATTTATTAAATCTGAATCAGCACATGTATATAGATTTTCATAGAATTCTTTGACGTGATTCAATATATTCGATTGCTTGTATATAATTTCCCCTTCTTCAAGTTCTACTTTTTTGATAGTTTTGTTCAGAAAATTCCTAGACTCTAAATTTAGAAAATATTTTGTTGGTTTTTCTCCCTGCTCGATCAATCTTGCTCGAGATCTTATGAAATGGCCTTGAAGTTTGTGTTTTCTTAAATTTTCAAGATTTGATTTTTTTTGTTCTATTAGTTCAAAATTAATGTGTTCTTGAGATTCTAAGGATGTTATTTCATTAACTAGGGAGATTTCAGTCTTCTCTCTTTCCTTTTTCTTATGAGATGAGTATGAAATAGAAAGACCCCTGATTTCCATGAGAAGCACCTCTAGGAATATACTGTCGTCTATATCCTTACTGAAAAATGTATGAATATCAGCATTGTATGCATACTGACTCTTTACTCTATCTATAGTTTCCTTAACCTTATCAATGAAAACCATGTCAGTCAGTAAACTACTATTAAATTTCCAAAGCCCCCTACCTCTTTCAAAAGGGTTAAACTTTAGTTCTAAAATAACAATAGAATGGTCAGATCTGTAGCCTGATTTAATATCAAAATTTTCTACTATATTAGACAGACTGTTTGAAATCAAAATATAATCAAGGCGACTTTGCTTTAAAGGTGTTTTTTTCTCCATGTATATATTTTTTTTACCTGGGTTTAAGACCCTGTAGTAATCCACTATCTGCAAATCATCCATAATTTCTAAAAGTTTTTCTCTAGCCTTTGGATTGTTTATATACTTATAGTTGTAGGTATCTATATCTGGATTGAGAACAAGATTGAAATCTCCACATAAAATAAAATACTCATTATCCAATTCTAAAAATATATTTCTAATATTTTCATAAAAACCTGGCTGGTCAGAGTTTGGACCATATATATTAACAAGAGTAACCCTGGTTTCTTCTATGGTAAGATCAACAGCAAGGAAATTACCTTCCCCATCTTTTTTAATATTGTGGATATGAAACTCAAAATTATTATTGAACAATATGCATACCCCACGCGCATTAGACTTATAAGAGTTAAAAATACACTGATATCCCCACTGTGATTCAATAATAGGTTCACTTTCCGTTATAAAATGTGTGTCCTGTAAACATAAAATCGAATAACCCTTTTTTCTATAAAATTCAAAAACATCCATACGCTTTGATATTGTAGATAAACCCTGGCAGTTAATCGTTGCAATTTTTAAGGTATCACCTATTATTTACAGTAAATATTAACAAGACAAGCAACTCCCTACCTGATTGAATAACATATACACAGTAGAACTCACATTTCTTAGCTTTAAGTTTTAGACAATGTTTTTCAAGTCTTTCAAATACAGCTGTCAGTCTGTCAAGATGTTCGTCAAATGTCTTTGAAAAGATTAAGATGTCATCCAAAAATACTAAACAGTCTCTAAGGTTTAACTCACCCATACAGCGTTCCATAAGTCGTTGAAAAGTTGTTGGGGCATTGGTGAGGCCAAATCCCATTCTGTTACACTCAAAATGTCCAATACCACTTAACTGAAAAGGCTGTCTTTTCTTTGTCTTCTTCCTCTAATTCTACCTGCCAATAAGAGCTGGTCAAATCTAACTTTGAAAAATATTTCGATCCAACCAGTCGGTCAATGGTGTCATCTATCCTAGGGAGATTGTAAGCATCTTTGATGGTCCTTGAATTGAGCTTTCTATAGTCAATGCAGAAGCGAAGGCTACCATCCTTCTTCCTTACCAAGACAATGTTGGAAGAATATGGACTCTGTGAGGGACGAATAGCCTCTACATCTAACATCTCTTGCACATGCTGACGTACCTCGGCAAACATTCCAGGTGGTATTCGTCTGTAAGGTTCCTTGAATGGAGTGTTGTCGGTCAGTTTGATGCTCTGCTTCAGCAGATTGGTCTTCCCAATGTCTGTGGGGCCATCTGAAAACAAGTGCGTCCAGTGGGAAAGAAATTCCCTTGTTTTACTTACTTGATCTGGGGTAAGATGATCCTCTGCAATTGTGATGTCCAAATCCTTCAGTGACACTTTGGGCTTCTTTCCTGCTTCTGATGAGTCAGGAGTCCATGTATCTACTATTTTAACTCCATGTACAGAACATAATAATGAGCTAGGAGGGATTCGCACAACAGAAGCAGACAAATTGCACACATGAACAGGGATTGTAACTGAATTTCTACCCTTTTCAAGGGGAACAACTCTTGGACAGACTACAATATTTCCAGATAAAGTAGTATCTGTCTGTTCAGTTAAAGCATAGTCAATATTGTGAACATTTCTTACAATACCTCTGATCACCTTGGTCTCATTTGGAGCAATCTGAACAGTGTGATTGTTTGCTGCCTTAACTGGTGTTTCATCACACATACTGTCAAAAGCAAGCTTCCATTCATCTGGTACATCTATATCAAGGAACTGCGAGTCGTCATAAACATCCCTACAAATACGAATAAAATTAGTACCAATAATGACAGGAACACTTTTTTGAATAGTTTGTTTGTGGTACCACAAGAGCAGGAATACAGTGTGTACCGTTATGTAGACATGGTACACATATGTCTAATTCAATGTATCCTCTGTAGGGTAATTCACCCCCATTAGCACTATGTACACTTAATCCAAATTCTGTAATACTGAAAAGTTCTGGCTTTGGGTGTAATGAATCATAAAATTCTTCTGATATACAAGTAACAACTGAGCCAGAGTCAATAAGTGCTTTTGTCTTTACTCCAGAAACAATGATTTCTGATTCGTTAGAACCACCAACTAGTCTGTCCAACAAATTTCTATTTTGTGGTTTTGTTGAGTAAGGGCTTTTCTTGAATTTATCTCCTGTTCGCCCGCAACAGAAGATGAAACTAGTTTAAAGGTTTACCTCTTTGGTTGTTACCATAACCTCTGTTATTACCAGACTGTTGTCGGAAACTTCCTCTTCCTCGAAAACGCTGGTCACTTTTCCTGTAGCCATAGGAATTCCCCCTATTTCCAATAAAGGAATTCTGAGTTTGTGTCTAAAAAGAATCTCTATTAGCATTAGATAAATTCTCATGATCTTGTTCCAACCTAATCATTCGTACATCAAGTTTTTTCATCTGACCAAGTAATTCAGTAAGTTGCTCTTTCAAATCAAAGTTTGACACATGATCTTCAATTTCATTACACACAGTATTGCTCTGAACAGGCTTTGTGGTTTCTATTTTCAAGTTTTTCTCTTCATGTTCAATCTGTCTAATTTCTCTTAAAAGAGAATGAAAATCTTTCACAGTTTCATATTTGTTTCGTGTTGCATTTCTTAACTCATGATTTCTTAATCCTGACCAAAACTTTGATCGTAACATTGCATTCTTTGCAACCTCATCAATGTGTCCAAATCTAATTGCTCTAGAAACTGTTTGTTCTAATCTTGACCCAAAAGTAACAATACTCTCAACTTCTCTTTGGTAATCACTGTAGAAACTCTGCATAATGTTTTCTGCAGTGTAGACGTTTCCGTAAAAGTCATCCAGTTTCTGAAGAATGATGTCAACTGTCGCCGTTTCTCCGAGAGGAATCAGCATCTCCCTGGCAGTACCTTTCAAAGAGCTTCTAACAGACTGTAAAATAACACTTTCAGGATACTGAGTTTTTAAACATCTTACTTCATATGACCACACGTCAAAACTTCACCCTTTTGAATTTGTTTTCCACTAAATGTAGGGAGTTTTACAGGGGTTGGGTTGGGGTTCTGGTATGTAGAGAGATTCACAGGGTTTGAATTGGGGTTCTGATAGAGAGCAGATGTATTAAGTAACCCAGGGGTTGGTAAGGATACTCTAGGTGAAAATTTAGGCTTAGCACCAATACCTAAATGAGCAAAGGGAGCCCTAGGGGTACTTGTTATGGGAGGCTTAGTCGACATGTGACTGTTCGTAACTAACATCTCATACTCATCTTTCGGAATCACTCTGTAATGTGGTTCTGAGTTGATTTGATCAATGAGAACCTGTAGTTCTTTCCTACTTTCAGGATTTTCTCCCTTCCCTGCACCTTCTGCCATCTTACAACCACAATGATTCAAAAATTGAAAACAAATCGCAAGCCAAATAAAAGCAATTATCGCAAAGCGCATCTGTCGGGAATGAATCACATTAACACTCTCTATCAAACTTTGTCAAAATATCAATCAAACACATGCATACAATCTCATGATCAACCTGTACAACATTCAAATAATTGACCACAGTGCAAACTCTGATTAAAGAAAACAAACCTTAGCAATAACACAGTAAAGACCTGCTTGTCTGTCAATTTGTCTTTCAGTCCTGTTAGTAAAGCTGCAAATCAAAAGTGATAGCGCATAGGGACAGGGTGGGGTGGGCGAGTGGTATTTAAATCAAAACTGACTGTTCAAAACGAAAAATAAATGACATACAATACATAAGATGGCATATTTGCACACATATGCAATCGTATAGTGGTTTTAACTTTAATTTATACCAGGAGTTCCATGATATTCTTAAGTCTATAGTCGCTTAAGTTAAGTCAGTCTCAAATCCGTCTGTTTTCTAAGTCTAAATTCAAAACTCCATAATAATGTAAAGATTCTAGAAATTAATATTAACGCTCAATCACTCTGTCAGATATTTGCGTTTACTTTAAATAAACAAGTACCTTTATTCCAATTTCAATGTGAACAAAAACAAGTGTAAAGGTTTTCAATATATTTAATAATGAGCATGAAATGAGACACACAAAAATGATATTCACAATGAAAAATATCTAGGAATACTAACATTAAATTCACCGTCCTAACCAAATAGATAAATTACTAAGCCTACCTTATAGTTAATGTTATGTCCAAGAAGCCCGAACAAATTATAAGTACCACCCCGCACGGACTGAATGAAATACACAACTAACCTAACAGGTTTCCCAAGTTAAATTTAGCATAAAAGAAACGGAAGGGAGAATTGAGTTATAAACGAGACTATGAACGAAACGATGAACGAGACAGGAAACGGAGACTGGGGCCCACCTATCTACCCAGGGGAGTGAGTTGACTCGAACCTTAGAGAAGATTCCACGTCAACTGCCGGACTAAGGCAAAACCTGACTTTAAATACACCGCTCTGGGGGTGTGTTTCTCTTAGCCAATCAAAATGACTGAATGTAAATATAGCTCGAACTGGTGTTTTCCAAATGATTATGTAAAACTACGAAACTTTCCGAATGTAAAATAAATTATTAGAACCAATCAGAAACGTCGTTATATTCTGCTTATGTTATAAACGTACAAATGCCTGACATGAAAGCGGGAGACTGTAATAGAAGAAAACATTACTAAAAATCTACCCGTAAATCTGATCATCGACAATAAAAGTAAGTATTAATCATATAACTGAAAGTTAAGTAATATTTAAATGCAATCCTATCACACATAAATAGTATAAACAGTCCTTATTTCTGATGACAATGTCAAATTCAAACGAAACAAGGTAAATTGTACATCATAAACCACGTTTTTGAAATACGGGAAGTTATCACTATAAACAAACACTGACGTCAGAATTATATGATTATCGAGCTCGATGAAAATAATACAATTCTTGCACCTTGCACACCACCGGCCGGTATAACTCAAACTCTCACACACAAAGAAAATAACACATATACAACAGATACAAGTACACAGACATTTTTTTTAAACACAACACATTTGATATCATATGAAGTGCACAACAATTTTTTTTTTTATGATTTTTAATTTTTAATTGAGCTCAATAAACGATCGACGTCGAGAAAGAATCACTCCTCACTGGTCCTCCGCGGCTTTGAATGAAAACTGAACTGATTCATTACGAAACACAGTAACGGATTTTTCTGATGAGTACTCACTATAAACTCGGTATGCGGCACTGGAAACAATAGACTGCACGCATCCGTGGGTTCCCAACCAGTTTAAGAGTAACGCTAAATACGGTTTTGGCGGTGTTTCAGAACAAAATACTGCACACTTTGGTGAAATTTTTACAAATCACTTTTTTTCCGTATTGGTTTTGCCGGCAATGAATGGACTAACCTCGGGTGGAATTCCAAGTACCACTCCTGGTAGTGTTGTATCGGTAGGCCCACCAAAATATAGAACGGTCAGCAACCTCACTGGGCGTTGGTCTCCGTCCTCGTAATGGGTTCTGGATCCTGGTTCCTCAAAATTAACGTGGGCACCATTGTCGCAGGGTCTTGTATGAATAAATAACGCTGGTACTGATTTCAGCTACATGTATTCACTGGTTCTTTATTTCGAGGATTGTATATTATCAAATAAAACCTATAAGTACAAACACACTCACACTCACAATTCATACGCAACATCGCACGGTAATTTAGAATATTTGAATAAAATGAATTAAAAGTAATTTACAATTAATATATTTCAATTACAAGGTAAACGGAAGCTTACCAGGTATCCAGAACTATGAGTTAACAAAATATATGAAATATCTTGTACAGGTAAGGTTAAGATACACTTCACTGTGTCTACCATGAAGGTAAAAGTCGTGAGGGTTGGGGAATTGGCGGGATTTTTGCTATTTAAAGTGAGTTAGTAAAGTCATGCATATTAATGAATTCAGTCGTAAATTTCTATTGGTCAGCTGTAATATAGTAGTAAAGAATAAACACGTGGTCAACATACACCTGTAAACAAAATCCTCACGTGACTAACGCAAAACTCATTCATACGTTTACTCATTCATCTCTCATACCCGCTCCATTGGCAATGCGCGCCAAATATAAATATGCAAAATATAAAACTTTTATATGACAACTGCGACACATATATTTATCGAAGCTTGTTTCAAGTTTTATATGGGTCTTCCCCTGACATTAATATTATCAGTGTCCTCAGGTACTTTGGCCTTTCAGATATTAGAAACATAACCAAATCTGTGACGTCATCCGCAAATTCGTCAGTAGTTCTCTCGCAAGCAATTCGGCTTGCCAAAAATTTCGGGTATTTTAGAATATTATTCAATATGGAGATGTAAACTATCTCGCACATGTACAATACGGTGCACATTTTCTTAGACATTAATTAAAAAACTGACCGGGAAGGAAAAGGTTCAAGTATATCTCTAACCTCCACACTACTGGCCATATGTCCTGTATGCATAGTTCAATCATTCATGCAAGCAGGACAAAGCAACCTGGGGACGTTTTTTGCCACCTTTCGTAAAGACCAGTCACTAGATACCAAATTTTTAATTTAGCACTCAAAAAATGGGGTTAGACAACCAATCATACAAACCTCATCCATTCCGAATTTGGACAGCATTTGCTGCTGGGTACCAGCACACAGGATATTGCTAGCAAGGATAGATAGAAGTCCCATTGCATGTACAGTACATAAGAAATTAGGGGTTATTGCTAATGTCACCCAACACACTTAGTATTTTAAATTTTTGTAATATCATTCTTTGAATCCTAGAACGATGTGGATCCTTGCTTCTTCCTTTGTTAAGCACACATTTTGCTACGCTAGAAAATCCCAGTTCAGTGCCACCCTAGTGCTAGACCGCTATAATGCCAATATTTTGGCAAGGCAAAGGGGGGATGAGGGTGGAAGAGATTTGTTCAAACGTTAGAACACTGCTTAAGGTACAAAATGCACAATATGTTGGTCATCCCTTGTAGGGTAACAACATACCCGCTTCAAAAGCGGCCAAAACAGTTGATAGCGAGCTAAAACAGCCGACCTCCCTGACAAACTAAAAAGCGTGATAGAATTACTAAATCCTCCACCATAATTATTCACCCACGCCTTCATTAGGGGGGGGGGGTTAATCAGCCGGCCATGGAGAGAACTAGAATGCGGATTAATAATTATATGGCTACTCTTTCAATCAGGTTGGGGGAGTACATCAGGTACCCTGATGTACTTAAAGCCAACACAGGCGTGTTTTGCAAAGATAATGTCCACCTTTCTGGAATGGGAAATGACATTTTCTTGTATATATTGCAACAAGAGTTACAAGCAATTTTGAATGATTTAAGTGTCAAAGTGTGCCAGGAGTTAGGCAAAATGGGCCATGGCTGCGCTATGAGTAATTGTTGGGTCAAAGATTATTTTTTTATTTGTTCATAGACTATTGAAAGTCTATGCCCTTGTATTTTTACAGCTAGTATAATTTTGTTGTATTGTCTTGGTCACATGATAAGAGCGAGTATTAGATTTTACCTCTATTTCAATTTTTTTGTGGCAAGCTATTTCATTTTTTTGGCGGCAGGAGTGCCATTTTGATTTTTGAACAACTCGTTAGTTATAAAAATTTACTCATATTGACTTAATCATTAATTGGGCTCAAGCTTAACGGTTTGGGGATTGCCATACTGGTGGCACAGCCTATGCTTTTGCCTAGTATCATGGTGCTATTTGGCTCACCATTAGTGCTTAACTGTTTCCTATTTGACTGTGTATTTGCATTTTAATCTATACTAGGTGATCAAGCAGATGAGCACCTCTTCCGTTGGCTCACCATTCTTGCTTGTATTGTTTGGGAATGCCCAACAAGGCAATAATTGATGCTTTGCTCCCCTATTGCAACCAGCCGTGGTCTATATCGCCAATTAAATCATTATGCGGTAATGTTTGTGTTGTTATTTTTTATTATCCTATGTTTAGGCATCTTTGATAAAAGCCTTAAACAAAATCTTCCGACGCGAATAAGGGCTCTAATCTGCGCTCAAGGATAAATCACCAAATATTAGAGTATTGTTGTTTGAAAGATATTTTTAATTTACAAAAGGCAAGTTTAAAACGATTTAAAAATGACGTCCATTTTTGGAACTAAATCATGGCCAACTACTGTAGTTTATACATTACACTGGGTGAACTCTTAAAACTTTTAGTGTAGACCGTCATTTTGATGATACCATAGTAAAATTCTGCTAGTTTTGGCGAATTCCCAATTTTTTAATTTCTATCGACCTGTCTATAATTGCTCAAACAATAAAGGAGAAAATGATTCATTAATATACATTCATTGTAAAGATATTCTACACATATGATGATTCTTAAAAACAATATTGATAATGTTTGTTTATATTTTCAGAGAATTCAGAATACCGGTAGAGTTTTTAATAGATTGCTGGATTGTTCAGTAGGGTATACAAGCAATTTAAGAACTTACCTTTATTCAAAAATTCAATGTAACCCCCAAACAAAACTACATTAATTTTAACTCAATGTGGCTGGGTATGTGATCTAGTTTGCTGATTGTTCTTTCTTTTTATAGGCCCAATTTACTACCTCTCCAAAAGAGTATTAAACAGTGTCCTATTCAGTACGATATCCAATAAGATCAGTGTATGAAATTTAAAGCTAATACAATACCAGAGTATGAAATGGATTTAAATAGCTGCATTATGTATCGATAACTAGACCTAGACCTGTTTACAAGTTGCCTGGATATCAAATTTCTTGAGTATTGAGAGGTAGAGTTTTCAAAGCGAAAATATCTTTTAGTAAATGATGATCTTGTGCTTGTGGATTCTAAAAGTTCGTTTTTTTTTATATATTTTTTTAGATAAGGTGAAAAGGAACTGTCTTCATTCTCCATATACATATATGGAAATGTCATTGCAGTATATCAGCAACAAGATGTATTTTCAGGACCAGGATGAGAACCATTACAATTCAATTCAGCTTTACTACTGCATGTTATTGATTGCAGGCTATGAAGAACAAATTAAGATGAATCGAACTGAAATTGACGTATATGATAATCTTTTTAATCAGATTCACTATGCACCTAGATACGTGCACAGGGAAACAGCTGGGAGTAGAAAAGAAGGTTTAAAAACACAAAGTTCTGATTTAGATTTATTTTTCTATCTGACAGACCATCATGTTGTGTGGGATTTAACACATTCTGAAGGTTATGATCCAGCGACTGATACATTAATTTTTATGGAATCCCCAGAACATTTACCCGGGACAGCTTATCTGCGATTGGTAAACATGCATCGATCAAACAAAACCATAAGTAAACTATCTTGTATTCAGAAAAATGACCACATGTATATCAGCAGCGAATTGTTTCTGAAGAATGCCGAGTCATACTGCCGTGATGACAAAGTATTTCAACATGGCCCATGCCATACTTTTACGTTTGACGACACTGAATATGATTATGTCTGTGCCCTTGCATGCAGGAAATGGCCTCCACAAACAAATAATTGGATATCAAGATGTGGAAAATTCGGATGGCCTGACAATCTGACAATTAAAAACATGATATCCTCTGGTTGCTTTTTAGTACCGATTGGAAGCAAACAGTCACGCCATAACAATGACCCTAATCTTGAAATGGAATGGCGTCTTTCGTTTGTTCTGGCTGAACAGATACTGGTTCGTGCAATGAACCATTGCCAATTTATGTGTTATGCATTATTAAAAGTATTCCTTCTAGAAGTTCTCAACAAAGATGCAAAAAAAGAAGATCAGAAAATAAGTTCTTACTTCCTCAAGACTGCTATGTTCTGGTGTATTCAAACTGATGCCAACTATAGTTGGTCCAGAGAAAATTTTTTCGAGCGTTTTTGGAAATGCTATAAAGTCTTATTGCAGTGGGTTTACACAGGTTATTGTCCGAACTTTTTTGTCCCACAGAACAACCTGTTTGTGTGTAAGATTGCAGGAGCTGATCAAGAGAGATTGTTTACTCAAATGTACAATCTCTATTGTCATAGAGATGGATGCCTAACTGAAATACCATCTGTAAAAAAAGTGATGTCCAAAGTGGTTCGTGTCAATCCTCTTGTCTTAAAAGAAAAATTTAACGAACACATGAATGATGTTGGCATTCATAATGCAATACACTTAATCAACGTGTTTCAAAGGCAAGACATCGACTTTGATAGGGAAGCTCTGTACAAAGTAGTCCGTATGGATGTTTCAAAAATGTCACACATTGAAAAAATCCTAATTACTAGACATGCCTGTAATATTTGTATACAGATGGCATTTTTTGAACAGAACTTTTGTCGCCACAAAACTAAATGCAGCAAAAATAAACAAGTTTATGAAAAACATTTGAAGGTAGGGGCTCGACTGCTTAAGTTTACATTAAAATTTGGTTGCGCTACCGACCAATTGTATTTAGCACTATATAGGTATCTAAATGGGGATTTCAATAATTCCTTGAACATTTTGGACGAAACAAGAAAACGACTATTTCAAGACTATGTTTTCTACGATAATCATTTGCAAAACCCAGAAGCTTATGAAAGAGAAATGCAGGGAAAAACTTTGCCCCATAAAATAAAAAACTCTTTGGCATCCGACATCTTTATCAGAAATCATACAAAATTTTTAGAGTTGAATATTGAAATAGATCTGCTTAAAAAATCAACACCCAGGAAAAGTTTAGTTATCTCTCCTTTTGTTTTTCTGGAGTTTCTAACCTTTTTGTGTCACTATAGGCTAAAAAGCCCGCATGCCTATCAATCATTGCAACGGCTACATTGCTTTGTTTTTACGGACAGTGGCCGATATATTAACAGATACACTAGAGATATTGCCTGGGATATCGTTGGAATTTCTCATCATTTGTCAGGAAATCTAGAGAAAGCGCGTGACGCGTATAATACCTCATTACAGCGATTCTTTTTAACAGCATCGATGAAGCTGTAAAGAAAAGACTTGCACACACAGAAACTATGTATTGAAACTATGGTATACACATTATGTCTTTTTCTTTACATTAATATTTGTCAATGAAATGAATTCTTGATATAGGCTAAAATTGTGACAAGCTCTGTCTTTGAATGTACATTGAACTCTTGGTAAATCAATTATAGTTGTAATTTGACATACTACAAAGTTTAGTTTTCATTTTATTTATATTTAGGGTACATCTTATTAATATATACCTTTGTAGACATAAAAACCTAAAATAAGTGGACACATCGTCACTATTGTCATGTTTACGGGTCAACACTGCTGTAATTGTATTGAAGTAACTGTTCATACCCATTTGTTTTTGATAATATATGTAATTCGTCCTAGATTTTGTATAACATACGTACTGTCTTTTTGTGTGTAGTTTTATAAAATGGAATAACATACATTCTGATATTGTCGTTTCTCTATTCAGATTAAAAATATAAGTAATCTAAGAACTTTAATAAAGTATTTTGTTGTGTTTTATCGAGATTTGATCAAAGCAATATTGAAAGAGATGTTGGTTTTATCAATCATTCGCTAAAAGGTATGTAATTGTACTTTTATTTCTTGGCCATGCTTTTCTCTGTCGTTGTTGAACTTACGTATCAATAGTCTGATCAATGCCTAACTTAAAAAGTGCCGCCAGAATCATGTGTTTTGTGTTGCTTTGATGTAACATACCGTTTTTTCATACAAACTGTTTACAAGTTATCAAGGTTGTTTTCAGAATCGGATGAAAACTATTGAATAGAGGACAATATAGGTTTCTAGCTGCGGTTTTAATAAAATTTAGATGATTTGCCTTCACTTGATGTTTATTTATTTATTTATTTTTTGGAAACTGCGGGATTGTGCTATTCTATATCATTTTATGTTAAGGAATATACAATGTACGTACGTTATTTAATATAGTTATAACGTGATAATGCACTGATGTGGCAGTGATGCACTACCCGATTTTATTGCATTGTCATTTATTTCAATGACTAATACTTATTTTTTGGTCCGATCCAAAACGGTTATTTAATCTTAAGAGTATGTATATAACAGCCAAAATAAGACGCTAAATTGCCCATATGCCTCCTTAACCTACCCGTAACTAAATCTATAATATTTGAGACGAGGACTCTGTAGTTCATCTCTACGACAGTGAACAAACCTGTACGTTCTAAGATGGCTACTGTTGCAATCGGTAAGCTTGGAATTTTCGACAATATATTTGAGCGAATGAAGAACATGTAGCAAACGAAAAAAGGTACCAACTTTAAAGTTCCCAGAACCAAAAAACCATCGCAAAAACCTTTGAAGAGTTGATTGAACTGTGGACATGAGACTGATAAATTCTGAAAACAGTACCCACCTACGAGCATTTCTTGTGCTGGTAAAATTTATCGTTACCACTGATTCATTCCAAATTACTCTAATGTTCTTGACCCCTTACAAGGTAAGATGGGATGGGCAGATTCACAAGATGCTCATTAAGGATGTTGAAATATATGCTTGCTTATGAACAAGTGTTATGCTATTACAACCCAGAACGTCACTTAAAACTATAATGAGACGCATCTCATATGGCATTAACTGCGGGTGTGTTTTTTTTGTATACATTTTAGGAACCTTTAAGTGAACAAAAGCAGATGATGGATACTCAGAGATAGACAAAGAAGTCCATCTTATCTATCGGGGTATACATAAATTCAATACCTACCTGTGTGTAAAACATCTCACCCTTGTCACAGACCATAAGTCACTACTTAGAATTTCCATTTCATCGAAAGGTCTCCCCCAATGTCTGCCGCACGGCTTAAACGATATTCTGACTTCCTCCCCGACAGCTATATAACAGCATATATAAAAGTACAAGTACTTAATGTAAACACTTTTTTGATTGCCTCTGGACTCCATGAGAAATAAGGAGGCTGACAAATTAGATATGTTCTACAATAAGAGCTATAAATGTTATTAGTACATGTAACTTCAAAACAAATAAACAGTTTATCTAAAAAATAATGCATTTTAGCACAAGTCGTTTCAACGTTTTCAACGAGGAGATTCCCTTATATATTTTTTTACAATAAATTGAAGTTTTCATTCAGAAAAAGTACGAAAGATTTTATTTTCATAGAAATCGAAAAAATACACCTTACTTGTTCTTGACTTACTGGTTGCTGTAAAGCGCATTGTAGAAGAGTAGTTAGATATATACTATCTATTATTAATCATGTTACTTTCAATCAGTTTTTATAAGAATTGAGGAGAAGACACGCAGATGATATTTATATGATACTTATATTAGCATAAAATAACACATTATCGATGTTTATTGATTGCATGTATTTAAAAGGAATGCATTGAAATTACATAATCATTTTTGATAGTTGTCTTTGTTTTAGAGATGGTCAACTGGCTTGTATATGTTTCTCTCTGCGGCTGTTGGTATGACTACAGAAAGAAGCATGCATAGTTTTCAAAGCATGCGAAAAAAATTATTGAATAGATAAACAAGTATTCCTTTAAAAGGAATGATCGGCATATAATATAATTGGTAATCTCTGTTAATGTAATACGAAAGCATTACGCTGAAATAAACTATATATAGCACCGTTTTGTTGATTTCCGAAATAGCAAAAGATTGAATAGGCTTTACTTTCAGTAGGCTAAATATACTTCCGATAAATATTCCTACGGGTATGTGAAGAAAAACGTGATTTAAGGGTGTTGTTTACTCAGGGTTTGAGTTCTCGAATTCGGATTGTTATAAAGTTAAATGTCATGAGTAAAATTTGTTCTAAATACAAAAAGTATCTGTGAAATGAATTATTATTGACATAACATTCGATATTTCTACTATATTATGGAATTATGCCAAAACAAAAATAGACTTTTAGCCAAACAGAGGAAATTCGGACTAAATTTTGCAGATTTTGTTTTCTGCTAAAACATTTCTGGAAGTACTCTAATATTAAAAGTTAAGATTTTATATTTTAGTCTATATAATTTTGCATATTTTCTGGTAGTTTTTCCTCATTTATTCATTATAATAACCGTATGGCATGAATTTAAAAAATATTGAAATATGCTTAAAAACGAGAAAAGACACCATATCTCAAAATTTTGATCATTGACCTCATATAAATTATATGCCAACAGAATAAGACCAATAAAAGTAGTTTAATGCTATAAATGTTTTTGTATTATCATCATTCAATTTTTTGTAAAATTGGATCAAAAATGGGTAGGAATTTGAAAAGTGATAGAGGAAATTCGGACTGGAATATTTATTAAAATTGTGAATGAAAACTTAATGTTTTGTATGTATTTAGTGTCACTGCCATTCATAAATTGAATTTCATTTTCAAAAGTGTTGAGCAATTTGTATTATTTTCACAATTAAGAAAATCTCAATCATAGTGTAAAATTTTAAGTGATTTTCCTTTAATTTTCCAAAAATATACAATGGCCATTTACTCAAAAAGTAGGTCATTGACCTACTTTTTTGAAAATGAAAAATAACACTACAATAAAAGGTCTATAACACACAATAGTTGGTTTTTCATTATCATCAGTGGAATTTTTTTTCATTCTGAGTAAACGTCATCCTTAAATAATTGTGTATATACCTATATAAATGTATTGTTTTCAATGCAAACTGATAAAAGTAACGTTTTCAGTAATGTACGTCTAATTGAAGATTTAATTGAGGTTGTCGTTGCATAGTAAATAAAGTAGTGCAATTTGAGACGCAATGCGTGTGCAGATAGTAAAAGAACAAATGCACTTACATGTAAACTATGGAACATAGGCCCTTTTTCAGTGCCGTTTTTATGTAAAAAAAAAAAATATCAAAAAATTGCTTTTTCCCGTAATATTTAAGCACTGACGGATCCTTCTGATTTATATGCACGCTCAAATTAACCTAACTAGCATACATTTTAAACAATGCCTAAAGATAATCGGGAAAATCGAACCAACCTTCATGAATTGTTTTATTTAAATCAGAGGGAAGAGACATTTAAATCAACATTATACTGTTGGTGGATCGATTGGCGCCTCTGCTGAATTATACTTTATTCATTATTTTACATCTGAAAAAATCATAAAAAGCTTTGAAGTTGCATATAACCATAGTGATCAAATAAACATTCCTGACCATACACATTTGATGGAAAGCGATTTAAAACGTACTTGCCAGTGTTTTACAGTGAGCACATTTGGCAAGACTTCTTGGTAAACCCACGTGATTGTTTGAAATAATTTATTCCATACGTGGATTCAAACATGGGTCACGCAGGTAATAATCTGCCACTTGCTATATATAGAGGAAAAGCCTTGAAGTTATTCACATTGTAGGTACTAATGTTGTACAAACTATTTTGACAGGAAATTTCTAAATGCATAATGCGTCTTTTATCTATTCCACAAGTTTGTTCCCGGTAAGGCTGACAGTAAACAAGTAAACAAAGGCTTTACACCAGTCCATCGCAGGTTTACTCCCATGCAGCATAATTAAGCGTGATACCCAATTCAAGCTGGATGGACTGAGATAATGAAGAATAGAACCATTATAACAGGAGCTTGGACTTTGGGTAGTTGTGTCAAACAGCAATGTGACGTATGCCTGTCTATTTCATTGCTGTCCGCTCAGTGAAAGCTCATTGAAATCAACACGATTTGTCTGGCTTTTGAGCTAAGACTACGCAATCGGTGCATATTTCACTTGAATCCAGCGTCATTTTTAACATGTTTTGACGCAAGAAAAGATAGGCAGTTCAAAATTCAATAAAACTCATAATTCAATTTAATTCATATATCTACTTCAATCTGATTAAAATTCTCGATCCGCTCCTTGTTTTTCTATTGTCGCTACACGAAGTAACAACAAAAGAAAAACAAGGAGCGGATCGAGGATCTGATTTAAATCAGATTGATATATACTTATTAAGATAATGTTTACGACAAAACTATGCAAAAATGGCTATGGTAGCAAGTCTCAAGAATAAACAGAATTTTATCATGGCTTTAAAGGATATATACCTAGTTAGAGTAAGATATATGATGCTTGTTTTTGCACTGGATGTGTCTATTTATAGTAACATCCAGTATATATTGCATTTTGGTTTATATGCTTCTAAAATATAGAAAATGTATGAAAATCATTGTCAAATTCAGTAATTAATTATAACATGTATAAACATCATTCGAAGAAAAGACGACTATTTTCAAAGACGATTTTTTATTTTTTATTTCATATTTCTATATTAACAATAATGAACCACTGATGGAAATGATTTTTGTCAAATTTTGAGAAAAAATTTCTCAGAATGTGACACTTCAATTTCTAAAACATATTAATAAAAACTCTAATGTTTTGTTTCCTTTATATAAAATCCACCTTCGGACTCAAAGATTAAAGCTGCTTGGTCCAATTTTACATCAAATTTTATGCACGCTTTTAAACGATGGCTATGCTTAGCATATGTATAATAATAGACATTGCAGTAGTTTTACCCGTCAATTCTGCCAAATTTCAATGAAGAAAATACGTACAAAATTTGCTAACAAAACAAACGGCATTTAAAGGTACCGCGTTATTTCGCCTTATGTTAAATTTCACCCCTGACGACGAGACAGTTATGGTTGTATTACGAATTTGACATCGCTATAAATAAAGGTCGAAATGATCAGACAAATTACAAATAAACGTGTATGTTTTGTTCGCCAATATTTCTAAAGTCTGCATTCCTTACAATCGACGCAAAGCATGCGGGTTAAATAACCCCAATCATTCGGGACACGAAACCATGCGGTTTCCTTTTTTAAACATTCCCGTGATGCATTTTGGTTTGTTTTTTCGTATGCCCAAAGAGAAATTATTTTTATTTACTTTGAATATTTCTAACTTTGAAGGAGACCGATTCTGCTGGTGTAAATAGGAGAAAGTCCATAACTTTCTAAGATAAATGACTTGTATGAAAAAAATTTGATACTGTAATTACAAAAAAAAATGAACCAAGCAGTTTTAAAAAGTAACACAAAAAATCCCAATTTTAAAAAGATTTAGTTGAGCTCAATATTTTCAAATTTATTTTTTTTTTACTTTTTAATGTCTTGAATGGTCAATATAAAACTTTTTAATGCTTTTTCAAAATTTGAATTACAAGTACCGAGTTACAAGTGAGTTTCAGAGTTTAGAATTCTTTGTTTTGTAAACAAACCTCAAATCCTGTTTTTGTTTACGTATGTGTTGTATTGGTATAGATTTCAATATAATGTTGCTTTTTGTTGTTGAATAAATTATTCATAAACACATTGAATAAGTTTACCTTGTTTGGCATAATTATTTTGTCTAAGACATGATAATTTCTTTACTTTACATTATTTGTGAACAAATATAAGACTCGAGCTTTGTTTACATAACAACTTTTCGCCTCTGTATCTCGCTTGTAACTTGACTTCTAACAATTAAATTTTGGTGAATCATTCACAAGTAAGCCCTTTTAGACATAAGAAAGAAAAAAAACCCGTTCATCTCAAATCGTGTCTAGGTTTCCTTAAATGAAATAAATGTGTGGGTTTTTTTAAAATCTTATTTCACAAACGATCTTCATTCATTGAAATCAATATACTTGAATGTAAATAAAAGTGAAAAAAGATAGTTCTCATGCTTTAAATAGAGAAAAAAAAGTTGTTATCACTGTTTTCGATTTATACATATAAACAGATATATACATAAATATAATTCATTGCATATGCATTTCATAACTGTTGTTAGAAGTGTCTCCCCTGGTACGCTTTTCCGTAGAGAAGGTAAACTAATCACACTGTTGCCATAGCTAGAAATTCAAGTTCAGGCAGAAAACTGATAAAAAATATGTTTATAATGCCATTGAATGATATTAGTTGCACAAAAATTTCTCATCTTGTAAGTGTTATTCATAAGACAGAATATAACACATATTTGAGTTGAAAGAAGATTTATATTTAGTCACAACAGAACAGCTCAGAAATACGATCATCATCAGGAAACGTTACCTGCCCGGGGCTGTTTTATAAAAGGTCCACCCTGTAAAATGAACCTGTAATGTTAAAATTTAGGGGGGGGGATCGTCTAACAAAACTCTTTCCAACATAGACCCTATATCATTATTTCTATATTTTCAATTTTGAGACTTTTGTTAAAGATTAAAGGTATTATTTTGTAATTCGTTTAAAGCAGGGGCGTAGCATATATGCCAACAAGCTATGGCGTAAATTATTGAGACAAGAAATAAAAAGAGACTGTAAGAAAGAAAAACATTACTATTAATTAATCATGTATTTCTATTACATGAATACAAGGTATATAACGTTTTTTGGAATTTTCGGAATATGCTTTTGATTAAGGTGGCTTTATAGACCAACAGTATATTCCAATTTTCAATAGAAGACCACGAAACATATACTTTTCAAATATTAAAATGATGATAAGGATACTATAGGTATTTTTAAAGAATTTTTTTAGTGTTTTGTTTGTGTTTTTGTAAAATGATTTTCGAAAAGTTAACTATTACCAAATTGAGAGGATTTGTTTTGTCATATGATGGATATTTCCTTCGGACATCTAAAAAAAAACAACACTTCTTAACATTCAAAATTCTATTCATTTAACAAATTTCGGACATCTAAAAAAATATAACATCTCTTAACATTCAAAATTCAATCTATTCGTTTAACAATTTTTTCAAAAGTGCGGTCCCCACACAATTCGCCTCAGTTTAAATCAGCCAGTACCGGAATTGCATGCTTCCAGATTTATTTTTTTTTCGTACTGCGTTATCAAAAAGTGGTGCATAGAGCCACCTTAAATTTGATGGTGTTATTTTTATTCATCCTCCATTCTTAGTAGTTTTTAGAGAAAGTTCAACCTACATTTTAACTAAATTCTAAAATTGAGCGCCGCAAGAGCTTTTAAATCGTCATTTGAATAGGTACGTTGATTTAGCAATTGCAAATGATGAGGAGTATAGGTCATGTTTTTTTATACGTACATTTAGAATGAAGCCAACTATCTATTTGTTATTTTAAAATTTTGGTTTCTGATCTCCTTTACTTTTGAATTCACCCATATATAATATATAGACATTTCATTAATACAATAGTAAAACTTTCCTTTTTATTCTATATACATGTAATTATGATGAAATAATAATGTATAACGCGGCGTCATTACAATATGATATGCTTGCACTACTCTTCATTTAACATTTATTGTTTTGAGTGCAACTATGAGTAAGCCCCATAGTTTCAGCTGAAGTATAAGCATGAGAACGAAAATGCAGCACAAAATTGCATGAAGAATTGAAAAGTGTACTAATTGTTTCCAAAGAATTTGTATAAATAAGGTGAATTAGTCCAAAGTAGCGAATGTTTTTGTGCGCAATAAATATACAATTTTTTCAATAGCTGGCACTGTAGCTTCTAGGTCGTCCATCGGAATTTTCCAGACCGGTAGCTACAAGTTTCCATCCGATTTTTTATTTCAGATCGGGAGCTATAGAACTGCAGCTAACTAAATGTAGTCAAATAAAAAAAGTACACTCTAAGAAATATCCGCTCTTATTAAAAACAATTGAAAATTATTTTCTCAACATATGCACGGTAAGTTACGAATTGTATGACATTTTATAAAAGGGGAAAGCTTATACAACTTTCTTACATGAGATTTGTAGTAAATTAATTAAACAGATATATTAAGTTTATCAAAATAAATATTTATCAAGCTTAAACAGATAACCTCGCCATTTTATATATATTAAAGAAGTAAGGGTGGTTAAAACAGCGGAATTGAATAGATGTAAATTACACTGGCTAGCACAGATGGTCGGTGGTTTCTTTTTTTACGTTACACAGTTAAACCCACAAGGAGTCCATATACACTACTGTTAAACTGTTAAAAGCACTGCAATGAATAGAAACCAGTAAATTCTAACAATGTTGATAGTAAAGATTCTCAGGTCATTAATTTCCATTGACAAAAGGAAGTAAAATTATCTTAACTTTAAAAATCAATGGGGGAAGGTGTGCTGAGTAAGGCATCACAATTAATCAGCCATTGACTTGTTAAAATCAATGAATGATACATTCAACTTTTCCGTTTGTTTAAAGAGTGTAGCTGTTGCTAGCAACAAGAAAATATCAAACAAATATAAACTGCAATGGGACTTTCAATATTCAATTTAAAAAGCTAGGTGCAATTCTGGATACTTTATTTATAGCTTCGTCTCCGACCTTGTCCTCCCGGGTTTAAAGACAGGTAAGACGTTTTGTTTGAGTTCAGTTCAATTACATGCTTGTTTAACGCATATAATTACAATAATCGTCAAATAAGATTAGTTGTTTTAGTTAATGTCATACAGGTATATGTATCGGTGTGATTTTTATAATAATACTTACCTGCGAAACTCATGTATTCTAGACTACTTTATTACTCTAGGGCACGGCCATTTTGAAATTCAAATAAAATATTTGTTTTGTTATGATGGCGTGTTTTGGCTAAAAACAAAGTGATATTCGTGGTATGTTAGATTCAGCTATTTAGAAATTTGTGTCAAACAAAACTTATAAAATAAAAATTGAACAGCGAAAAAAAGCCCTCATAAACTTACTTAAGAGGCCAAAATATTTATACTTTTTACGTTTTTCCTACAATGAACTTCAGCTCTCATGGTCCAAACATTCAACAGCCAAATTCTACCACAATGAAGCATGGTCTCAAACATGTATTAAATCATGCACCAAAAACATCATGTTTGGTTATAATATAAGAAAATCTAATGATGGCCATAACATGTAAAATTCTTACTGATTTTCTGAAGAGAATATTGCAAGAGATATTGCATTTATTCTTCACTCAAACTCAGATGACACAAAATTTCATAATTTGGAAATTTCCCAAAGCTTTTAGAGTTTACATACTATTATTACTAACAATTATTTACAGCTATAATTTTTCTTATCAAAAAGAGCTCCCATAGTTTATCAAATTTGACCAGCTACTGTTTATGTGATAGTGTCTTGAACATGTATACGCCCTATTGTTTTAAATAGTTTTTGTTTACAAATATAAAACACAATTCTAATGTTCCTAAAAAGACACAATCTACTATATATTCGCTAAAAAGCACAAACTCATTCAAACTGTATATTATAACTATTTAATATTCAAATTTTGATCTTAGCTGGTAAATCTGCAAAAACGAGTGAAGTAATACCCCTCACCTTTTCCGACAAGTAGTTTCGACACATCAATAGTTTTTCTCTCCTTTTGAAATAAATGAGCTATATAGCTGTTCTGAAGCCACCGAACAATACATGTACAATATTTCAAATGAAATGCATGTCATCTAAAAATGATTAGTGATGTGCCCAAAACTATAACCGAAAATTTAATACGCTGCAATTAAAAAAACCCCACCGGATTCAAAAGCCACTGCAATAACCTTAAACACGTTTGAATATTGCCAAAAAACCCCACGGTGAAGTAACCTTAAACACACTAAATAATGGCAAAATAAAACAGGGTTTTGTTTTATGAAGGTTCATTGTACACGTACATGTAGCTAGGTAAGCAACTAAACAGATTTTACAGTAGAATAAACAATTTAAACAGTGTGAGAGAAAAATAAAGCCAGAAATAAGCTATGTATTTTTAAAAAATAATGGGTTGTTAAAAAGGCATTTTTCTATATTTGTTTAAGGTTAATTTGCATACAAAACAACATGTAGAAACTCCTTTTTATTGCCTTTTATATCATTTGACAACAGTTTTGGCCAGAATATTTTTGACGTTTCACAGAGTACAGGAGTAGGCCTTACTTGAATTAGGTTTGCATGAAGTGTTTTCTATAGACATATTTGTACATGAAGGTCAGGTTTTCAAATTTTTGCCAGGTTAAGCTTTCAAGAGAACAGTACCCGAGTATAAAATTTGAGTTTTCGAAGAGGAAATTCACAGATGATTTATTCTTTTTTTCAGTACCAATATGGAAGCTAAATATCACAATTATTCAATTGATCAGTATAATGCAATGATGATTGAATTGACAGAAACTGAAAAACAGAGAATGGAAACTACGAACCAATATTTACCTATTACTATGTACAATGCCATTATGCTATTAATGGAAAATGAAAAATATGTTAATATGATAACTACTTGTGAAAATTTTTCAATTTCATTGTACAATTCCATGATGATACTGATGGGAAAAGAAAAACACATTAATATGAGACGAACTGCATTGGACGTTAAAGACAAACTTTACAATGAAGCATGCAGTGAATATAAATGCCAGGATATTACCGGGAGCAGAAAAGAAGGATTTATAAGATACTTTAAAGATATAGATTGCTTCTTCTACCCGACAAGACATCGTGTTGTTTGGAGTTTAACAGAAATGCATAGTCATGACCCTTTCACTGAATCAGTCATTCTTGCAGAATTCCATCCATCCATTCCTTGAACGGTTTATCTCTGTTTGAAAGGATCATTTTCAAAAAATAATGACATAATTAACCGAATTAAATTAGTTAAAAATTATTCTTGCAGGAACATGTATATTCGGCACGACGGAATATTTCAATATGACGAACCAAAGTCGTGGAACTGTGGTGGTGATTTTGCAGATGGCTTTGCATGTGGGCAACCTTCAAAAGATTCACAGAATTTACTTTCAAAAGGAGGGGACATAAGTGTTTTACAAACATCTCTTGTTATTATTGCTCTTTGTGTCATTGCACATCAAACATTATATATTTTATAACCCCTTGGATACACCCTGACTTTCTAGAACTGGACATAATAATGTATTGTATCTTATTCATATGTAGTGTTTGACTCATGTGGGTAATTCGATCCTAGCCTAATGATGAACCTGCTTTGTTAAGGAGACTTAACAACTGTCGCGAATACATATAAATTTTTTGGTTATCTTAAAAAACTGTAAAGCAGTTTCCAAAATCTTAAAGTGCATCTAGAGAAAAAAACAATTAAGAAATTATTGATAGTTTTCAACTGTACACATGTAAGAATAAAAGGAGAATCTTTAGCACCAGGTTTGATTATTTTATTGGGGGGGGGGGGGGGAGGGGGCGCTGGTAGAGTTGGATGTAGAGGATTAACATTTATAGTTATCATTTTTAACTTGATTATTAGTTATAGATCCCCAGGTAGAAAATAGGACTTCTGATCATATCTCAGTAGATCAATTATGCAAGGCGTTATGTGATTTTTTACACCACTTTTTACAAGCTTATGAAACTTTTTTGACCCCAAATTATTTTTATGTATTTCTTTAGAAAGTACAGGTAAAACAAAGTAAAAACAATCCAGTAAAATGATAATTTCTCCCACGGGACCAATCCCGTTCGTTTTTACAGTAATTTCTGAGCAATCAAGTAAGTTGTTTTTATTTATCACTATGGAAATATAATTTAATTTGCATTAATATATTTCCATATTAATAATTTACCTCACTTGTTTGTTCAGAGGTTGATATTTTATGAATGAGTTTATTTAATGTTAAATTGAAATTATTGTAAAAACGGGCTTGGCCACATGGAATAAGTAAAGAATTTGAGTAAGTGAAGCTAATTTATTTTTTTCCAGTTCAAATATGGAAGCTACATATCGCAATTGTTTAGTTGATTTGTGTAATGCCATAATGATGGAATTGATGAAAAAAGAAAAACAGAGAATGGAAACTACGAAGCAATATCAACCTATTACTATGTGCAATGCCATTATGCTATTGATGGAAAATGAAAAACAGATGAATTTGGAAACCTTATGTAACAATTTTCCAATTTTTCTGTACAAAGATAAAACACTATTGATGGAAAATGAAGATCATTTTAATATGGAAACTACTTGTAACAAGTTTTTCATTTCTCTCTACATTGCCATACTAATGATGGAAAATGAATACCAGATAAATTTGGAAACTTTTGGTAACAATTTTCCAGTTTTTCTGTACAAAGCCAGGATGCTATTGATGGGATATGAAAAACATATCAATATGGAAACTACATGTAGTAATTATTCAATTTCTCTGTACAATGCCATGATGCTATTGATGGGAAAAGAAAAGCACATTAAAATGAGACGAATTGAAATCGACATCTATGACCAACTTTACAATGAGGCATGCGGGGGACATAAATGCCGTATAAATGCCGGGAGCAGAAAAGAAGGTTTTAGGAGATACTTTTCAGATTTAGACTGTTTCGGCTACTTGACAAGGTATCGTGTTGTGTGGAGTCTAACAGAATTGCATAGTCATGATCCAGTTACAGATTTCGTCATTCTTTTGGAACACCATCCAACCATTCCAGGAACGGTTTATCTCTGTTTGAGAAAAATGGTGTCAAATGGTGTCAAAATCAACAGAATTAAATTGGTTGAAAATTTTATTCAAATGAACATGTATATTCGGCACAATGGAATATTTCATGGAACATCATCGCGTTTTAAACGTGATTGGGCAGATGGATTTGCATGTGGCCAATGGCCTTTGCAAACAAATGATTTTATGACAAGATGTAAGAAATTTGGATGGCCCGCGAAGAATACTCTTGAAAAAATGGTGTCGTCTGGGTGCTTCTTTGCTCCGATTGGCAGCAGGCAGTCACGCCATGACAATGACCCTAACAGTGATATAGAAAGGCGTTTGTCGTTTGTACAGGCGGAACAGATATTAGTACGTGCAATGAACTATTGTCAATTCCTTTGTTACGCATTATTAAAAGTGTTCATTAAGAAAGTTCTAAACAGAAAAGCAAAAGAAGAGGAGAAACTTCTTTGTTCTTATTACATAAAAACGGCAATGTTTTGGTGCATTCAAACAGATCCTGGGTATAAATGGTCAAAAGAAAACTTCTTTGAATGCTTCTGGAAATGTTACTAGTTGCTACTGTCTTGGGTGTATGCTGGATACTGTCCGAACTTTTTTATTCCACAAAACAATCTGTTTGTGTGCAAGATTTTAGGAGCTGATCAAGAGAGACTTTTCACGGAAATGTACAATCTGTATTGTTCTGGAAAACAGTGCTTGTCTACTATCACACGTTTACAGACGGCATTGAAATATGGTGCTAGGCCCAAAATGACTGAATTAATTTTCAATCAAGTACACTTCACGGATCGTCTCATTGCAGAAGCAATTGATGATGTCAACAGCCTCCAGTGTCAAGACATCACGTATGCGTTGAAAGCATTACCCTTGTACAAAATTTTGCCCATAGATACCTCCAATTTTGAACAACTTTTAACTACAATGCATGTCTTTGATATTTTTCATGACATAGCTTTGTCTACGCAAAGCTCATGTAACTGCAAAACAAAGTGCAAAAATAACAGACAGATTTATACAAAGCATAAAAAAGTAGGAATTAGACTGCTAAGGCTGACATCAAAGTATGGTCCTGCCTCGCACCCTTTATATTTAGCATTATTTTGGTACATTGATGGAAATTATTCGCATTCACTTGATATTTTGAAAAAAATTAGTCGTAGAATTTATCAAGATCATGTCTTCTTCTGGGATAATGATTATGTCGAGCAATCTTACACAAGAAAAATGCAAGGCCAACCTATGTCTGTAAGAATAAAAGAAGGTATGGCTTTCTGGATCTATATTTATTCAAATTCATTATTTTCTGAATTGGATATTGAAATTAGTTTGCTTAGGAAACCAGGGATTCCGGCATGCTTAGCGATATCTCCGTTTGTTTTTTACGGAGTTCTTAACATTTTTGTGTCATTACAAACTAGAAAGCCCGAATGCTGATCGTTCCATTCAGAGGTTACATTCGTTCCTCAAAAGAGACGATGACCGATATGTCGGGCTCGCCAGGGACATCGCCTGGGACATTCTGGGAATTTGTCATCAGCTGTCAGGGAACCTAAGACAGGCTCTAAGTGCCTATGATGAGTCATTAAGGCAAACCAACATTAGCAATATAAATGCAGCTGTATTGAAAAGAATTGCACAGACTGTAAAAGAATTGCACAGACTGTAGCTTATATGCGTTTTATGCATGCGTTGGTTTCGAAGTTAAGGAGTGGTCCGGTCCTCTAATAGTTATTTTAAATCTATAACTTTCGGAGTAAATTTATCTTCAAATGAGGCTTCGGATCCCTCCAGTAAACACTGTGATTTGTCAGAATCCTCATTTTTTTGTAGCTCCGCGCATATTGTAATAAATGAAAAAGAGGGTTCGGAGTTTGGAGTTGATTGTTAAACAATCAAATCTGAAAGTATGTTGCGAATGTAATATTCTACTTCTGTACATTTCATACATGTATCTTTTTTGTAATAAACGAGGTCGTTTTTGTACTATTATTTAGCACTTTATGTATGTACGATGAACAGTATGGTTCTAAAGATCTTATAAATGGATTTTAATGGACGCAATATAGCAGGTGTTACCTTTTGTCGGGTATTCATTTTTAACTCTTTATTGAATTAGTTATTGTGTTAATATATTGATTTACTGCATATTTTCTTTAAAGTTAGATGCTCTGTGGCAACGCACTTTGAAAAAATAACGCACTTTGAAACATTTTTTTCAAAGTGCGTTAAATTTTGAACAACATTAATGCACTTTGAACATTTTTTTCAAAGTGCGTTAAATTTTTGACCAAGTTAACCCACTTTGAAAAATTTTTTCAAAGTGCGTTAGGAAGGTACATCAACATCTTTTAGTATCGACACTCTTAACGCACTTTGAAAAAATTATTTTTATATTAGAAATTCTGGAACTGAAGTTTTTATTTGTTGATAGTATGATGATTTGTTAACACTCGTGAATCTAATTTAACGTATTTAGAATGGGGATGGGGGTGTGGGTTTACCAAAGATACAGGTCAAATACCAGTGCATCATTTAATTGATTACAAGAAGAAGGTCCCCTATCCCTCATTTTTCCTTCCAAACCATGATATTCAGCAACTTTGGGTAAGCATTTAACTGTTAAAGATCGGAAAAAGAAAAATGCTCTGTATAAGTACATGCAGTGTTCTTGAAAAAAAAAACCGAGCTGGCCGAACAATAATTTCTCCATTGGTATGTTGAAGAATCTATGTGTTTCAACAGTAACCCTCTTTTCGTATTCTAATCAAATACATCACTTCACTAAAGGAATATTTACATACCGAACATTAAATTATTATAAACTTAAAAACAAGCATTAGTGTGTTGGTTAGTGTTCTCACACTGATCTTCTAAAAGATCATATTGTTTTTGAATAACAGAACTAAGGTATCCTTTTTTCCATCATACAAATTGCAATAAGCCAGTTGAAATATATTATACATTGATCTCCATTTTTCATATATATATATATATATATATATATATATATATATATATATATATATATATATATATATATATATATATATATATATATATATATATATATATATATATCATATTTGATCGGGCATTGCCATGTATACTAGATAAAAGGTAAATTTGCTGCATACTCAAACAAGAGGTCCATGATTAAATCAGCTTAATGGTGTCATAATACAAACTATCTTGACAATGTACAATAATACATGTAGATCCTGTATAAATAAAATCCATTTCCTCCCTGTATATTCTTATGTTTATAATCCTTAGTCCCTTTTCTAACAGGATGATTTTATAGTCATATCACCTGTTGAGTATTGCAGTTCTCAAAAAGATCCTTAACAATAGTTTATATATGGGATATAAACCTACATCAAACTCTGAACCTTCTTGTGAGGCCAAAGAATTGTCCTTGGGCCAAAGTCTTAACAATTATAAAAAATCATCTGGTTGATTAGTTTCTAAGAAGATTTCTAAAGATTAACTCTGTATATTCCTATGTAAAACTTTAACACCCCCCCCCCCCCCCCCATTGTGGCCCCATTCTACCGCCAGGGATCATAATTTTCACAACTTTGAAGCTACACTACCTGAGGATACTTCCACACAAGTTTTAACTTTTCTAGCCGATAACTTTATGAGAAGAAGATTTTTAAAGATTTACTCTATATATTCCTATGTAAAACTTCGACCCTCCATTGTACCGCACCCTACCCCCGGGGGTCATGATTTTCACAACTTTGAATCTTCACTACCTGAGGATGCTCCCAAACAAGTTTCAGCTTTCCTGGCTGATTAGTTTCTGAGAAGAAGATTTTTTAAGATTTACTCTATATATTCCTATTTAAAAATTCGACACCCCATTGTACCCCATCCTACCCCCGGGGTCATGCATGATTTTCACAGCTTTGAATCTACACTACCTTAGGATGCTTCCACACAAGTTTCTGTTTTCCTGGCTGATAAGTTTCTGAGAAGAAGATATTTAAAGATTTACTCTATATATTCCTATTTAAAACTTCGACCCTATTGTGGCCCCACCCTATTCCCGGGGTCATGATTTTCACAACTTTGAATCTACACTACCTGAGGATGCTTCCACACAAGTTTAAGTCCTCCTGGCTTAATAATTTCTGGGAAGAATTTTTTTAAAGATTTACTCTACATATTCCTATGTAAAACTTCGACCCCCCCCCCCCCCCATTGAGGACCCACCCTACCCCCGGAGGTCATGATTTTCACAACTTTGAATCTACACTACCTGAGGATGCTTCCACACAAGTTTCAGCTTTCCTAGCTGATAAGTTTCTGAGAAGAAGATTTTTTTAAGATATACTCTCTATATTCCTATGTAAAACTTTGATCCCCCATTGTGGCCCAACCCTACCCCCGGGGTCATGATTTTCACAGCTTTGAATCTACAATTACTGAAGATGCTTCCACACAAGTTTCAGTTTTTCTGGCTGATTAATTTCTGGGAAGAAGATTTTTAAAGATTTACTCTATATATTCCTATGTAAAACCCCGACCCTAATTGTAGCCCAACCCTATCCCCGGGGGTCATGAATTTCACAACTGTGAATCTACACAACCTGAGGATGCTTCCACACAAGTTTCATCTTTCCTGGCTCATTAGTTTCTGAGAAGAAGATTTTTAAAGATTTACTATATGTATTCCTATGTAAAACTTTAACACCCCCCCCCCCCCCCATTGTGGCCCACCCTACCCCGGGGATCATGATTTTCACAACTTGGAATCTACACTACCTGGGGATGCTTCCACATAAGTTTAATCTTTCCTGGCCGATAAGTTTCTGAGAAGAAGATTTTTAAAGATTTACTCTATATATTTCTAGGTAAAAATTCGACCCCCATTGTGGCCCCACCCTACCCCCGGGGGTCATAAATTTCACAACTTTGAATCTACACTACTTGTATGCTTCCACACAAGTTTCAGCTTTCCTGGCTTTATGGTTCTTGAGAAGAAGATTTTTGAAAATTTCTCGAAATGTTTTATTAATATCTTATTATCAGGAAGTTTGTCATATTGGATAATTCAAACCTCTCGAATTTTTTGGTGTGTAAATTGTCGATTATTGTCTTATAAGAAAAGAAAAAAATTCTCATCTAGAAACTGTTGATCAAGTTAGCTGAGAATGCATGGGTTCTTTTTTTAAAATATCACATTTAGCTAAACAAGGTTAAAACAACCATTTATTGGATATAAAACTATCAACTATTTTCACTAAAACATGAAAAATCAAATTAACGCACTTTGAAAATTTGTTTTCAAAGTGCGTAATTTTTCAAAGTGCGTTGTAACAATGCTCAAAGAAAGGGGAATATGCACTGTCTTGACTTATTAAAAACATGGAAAACCATTTATAAATAAACCAAATGGATTCAATTATAATATATGATATAAGATATGAATGTTTATTTTAACATGATCAATTTGCTGGTTTTAAGTCAATGAGAGTAAACATTGTGTTTGAAGACGTACAGATACTCGACCTGCATTGTAATTGCAACATCGTGTACCAGCGTGAACCTAGCAATTTGGTATTTCCTCCATATAGCAATACGAAATATATCCAGAATTTCGTCATTTTTTGTTGAATTATACTTGGTTTGTGAAATGGGACGGTTTTTTCTTAGAATGTATAGTAGATTATTTTAAAAAAAATTTAAATTAACGAATTAGTATAGAGACTAATTAATGGTAAAATACTATATACAGGGTTATTTTCCACCCATGTAATTTTTACACTTGCAAGCTTTTTCGCCCCGTCTTGAGTTCGTCCAGATGCAGTTGTGTTAACAAAGATATTATTTGCAATGAGGGAGAAAGGGCGAAAATAAAACAAGGAAGAATATTTCCCTGTATACAGTATTTTACAAAATGTAATTTCATTTGTTTGCTTATTTTTAATTTCGAAGGGGCGCTTTTACAAAAGAGTGATTTTGTGGAGGTTGAAATTAAATGATATAAAACACATGTATTACAATGTATGGATAGTACATGTATATCATTGTTAAATATGAACACAATGTCAAAACAGGATTTAACAATAAAAGGAAAATCACAGATGTTTAGAAAAAAAATTCATGAAATTCTATCATGACCTTTTTAATAAAAAGAAAATTAATTTTTGTCAAAACTTCAATCTATTTTGAAACCTTACCTGCATGAACTGATGCTATATAATTGTTCTGTATAATCGCCGATCTAAGTCCAATCGTACAAAAAAGATATACTAGTATTTGAAATTATAACTTAATTAAGATATAAATAAATCTCATCTCATAACACGAATAATAATGTGTTTTATAAGAAAAAAGAAGTTGTTGATTACACTGTACAAGATAAAACACACAGAATGAAGTCAACTGATGTTACATAAAACTGAAAGATTTGACAAAATGACAGAAGTATGCAATTCAGTCACATTTCAGTTACACGTAGTTTTCAATTACCTGTCAGTCACCTGTCCGTCATCTGTCGGTTACATATCAGTAAACTTTCAGTAACCTTTAACATGTACCTGTCTCAGGAACATCATTAAGAAATCGTATACTTTTTCAGTTCATTTTATTGGTACGAAATCAATGAAATGTTTAAATCTTGCTTCATTATCAATAGTCTTGACAAAGAGAGAGTGCTTCTCTCTATATAAACTGTACTCCTCCGCGCGTTTTACCGCTATTTTCAGCCTGCACTATTTCGCGGATTTTCACCTGAGAGCTCTGACAGGAAGAAATAAGCCAGTATGTCGTCATCTCACCCTTTCCCTGTTGCAAGAAAAAACAATCTATTATATATTAAAAATGCCCCTAATACCTTCTGAGTGTAAAAAAAAAATTTTTTTTTCAGTGAATATCTAACATTTAAAATGTGTTTATAGACAAGGAAAAAATAATACTTTGTTGCAAGGTGCGTGAGAAAATTCTAGGTCGATTTTTTTTTTGCGGGGGGGGGGGGGCGTGGGGGTGGTGGTTATTGCAGCTTTGCATGTAGTTGGCTTACCTTAACCGTAACCATGCCTCTAAGTACTGTCGTAAATATCCCTGTCTGTTTGATAAGCTTGTAGGTGACTGAGCTCAAATGAATACGTCCGCCTGTGAAAAAAAGAAAGAAAGAGTTGATGAACCAAACTTCAGAGTATTGGTTCGATTACCGGTTAGGACATACTGTTACCCGATTCGCTCGCGAGAAATTTGCAAAGGTTCGCGAAAGCCTCGTTGCATGTCGCTAATGGTTTTCGCCGCGAGCCAGACATCAAATGTCTCTGGTATTTCTTTTCCAGACATTGTGGAATCATTAGACTTCTTGGTGGCTAAATTTTCGTGGCATTCATGGATAGCCCTCTTCCGCGAATTCAAATCCTCCACAAAAACATATTTGAAAGAAAAAGTTTTCCTACTTAAACTGAAACCCGGCGCATTCACAAAATTACATTCCCACGGTTATAAGCAAAAAACCCACAATCCACGAAAATTGGCTCCCACGAATTTAAATAATTCCATAGTAATCTACATTTTGGTCGCGAACCAATGTTGCCGCAAAAAAAAGTTAATTTACAAGACCTTGATCTAACTGGTGAAGATTCTTCTAATATGCTTGATTTACTGAGGGCATTCCTTGGAAATTGAGATTAAATTGAATACAGTAAACCACGGTTATAACGAAGTCCCAGGGATGGGCAATATTACTTCGTTATAAGCGTAATTTGTTATATCCGTAAACTTGTTATTAAGTCACGGGGAAATGAAATTCACTTCGGCGTAAGCGTCAATTCGTTATAAGCGTGTTCGCTATAACCGTGTTTTAATGTATATCCACAATCAGTGTATATTTTTCGTTTCGCCAATAAAGTACTCGTAGCAACCTGGAAATGTTATTACATAAAAAAACTTTTTTTGTCACACGACATGTCCGTCTTTACGATAAATTGTTTTCCGATAGGTTGTACTAAGATCCCTCTGTAATATGGTCACAGGTCCCGCATCGTGGGTTTCTAAACTTAGTAACCATGTGTTTGTTTTCAAAATTGAAGGTGCACAATATTCGTATAAATATTAGGCTGACGTCTGCTGTTAATGAGTTTCACATCTTTGTAAATTTTCTTTCGTGGATTGGCCGTTAATGAGGGTGTTATTTAGTTGATGAATTATTTGAGTTATGTTCTGATTCTTTGGATTATAGGTATGCATATATGGAATAATATCACTGGGTTTTTTCCCTGATGTTTACTGCCTAATAATTCCGTTCTATCATTTTTCTTGCCTTTACGAATTCCATCGTTGATGAGACCTTCGGGATAACATTGTTGTATATTCAATTTTATCTGAATTTTTTCTATGAATGCCATCCGTAAATCAAACAAAATGGAAGAATCGCCACTCATAATGTCGACGTCATGTATATTGACTTGCGACAACATTGATACGCGACTATTTTTCTCATAGCTTTATAATAACAGACCTTGTATACAATGGTGAAGGTGGAGAATATTTGGTTAATACGAACATGAGTGTAAATTTATAGAACTACACAGTGTATTGATAGGATCATTACCCACGGACTTAGGTATACGTGAACCTGTGATGTTTATCTAACCCATGAAAAATGAATGCCCACGAATATTGAAACAACCACCGTTAAACAGAAGATTAAAAATTATTCTCGACATCAAGTGATTAACTAGCGGTGAGATAAACTCACCCAATGACGTCGGCAGATGATAGGAAAATTAATTTGTTTTCGTAGGCATAATACTTTTTTTTATTAGTCTGTCCCTGGTGCTAATTATATTTCTTTGGACTTAAAATAGAGTAATTCATAACGTTAAACTAATAAATATGTTTCATGATCGAGTATCGTGATATGTTAATATGTTTTTATTACAATATATTTCGTAGAGACTTAATTCATTTTCTAAAGCAAAATCGGGTCCTAATGTACCATACCTATTCTGACCAAAGAAATAAATCCCGATTAGAAATTAATAAAACCTCATAAAAAGACAAAGAAATGAATTGGCTGAACCCTAAATGTGAATGGCATATATCGACCAGAAATTCAAACCATGAACCTTAACGCACTTTGATTTTAGGAGTTGTTTTCTTTATAGTATATGCATTAGAAGCGGGTTTAAAAAGTTCCTTTCGCCCTTCTACACTTGTGAAAAGTTTCATTCCGTCTTAAAGGGGCATGGTCACGATTTTGGTCAAATTTTGTTTGTCTGTTTTTATTATTTACAATGCTTTAGGAATGCATTTCTACTGATCAAATGACATTTGGGTGCCAGTCAATGAGTTTTAAGCAAGATACAGGGCTAACAATTCTTCGTATTGTAAACAAGGCTCGTGCCCAGTTTTTGTATACATAGGTTCAATACACCGATAACAAATCCTTTTCAAGCTGATTTGATTATCTTCTTAATTATTTTAAGCATAAATAAACAGTTCCTAACGATTAACACATTCATTTGAGGTCTTCAACTGGAATTTTCACTTCAACATTCAAATCATAAACAAAAGCTTTGTTTACATTGCGAAGAATTGTAAACTCTGTAACTCGCTTATAACTCAACAAATGACACCCAAATTTCGGTTCCCTATTAAAGATGCTTTACTACAGCATTGTAAACATTAAAATCGAAAAAATAATTTTCGACCAAAATCGTGACCATGCCCCTTTAAATTCGAACTGACACAGTTGTGTAAAAGAGAGAAAAAAATCTTTCATTTTACAGTTCACTCAGTCTTAAAACCACCCGCGGTCAACAAAGGCGAAAGGAGCGAAAGTAAAACAGTGGCAAATATTTCCCGTTGTTCGATTTGTGTGAATTTTTTTAACGAGGTTCACTTTGTCATCACAAATAGTTCTCGATGGCGACTAGTCCTTGTAGCATGGTTGTTATAACACAAGAGTCTGGATAAGACCAATATTAAATGTACATGCAAATTAAAATTTTGGAATTTCGGAATTTTCTTTTTCTTGCAAAAGAAAAGTACTGACCTTGACCTGTGGATTCCATTCTAGAGGCGGTGTTAACTGTGTCCCCAAAAAGACAATACCACGGCATCTTTCGGCCGACGATTCCCGCGACACAGGGACCTTGAAACAAAAAGGTCAATAACACAATGACAGGTAATTGTACAGCTGTGTGCTGTTGATCTTAAAAGAAATATGTGATGTTGGTTTCAATATCTTAATTAAATATCCTTTGAAGGAAAATATCATAGGAATCTGGCGACCGTTTCCCTAATTAAAGAAAAAAACCCTTTCTTTGTATTATTCACATAAGTTTAGTTCAGTTAAAATATTGTGATTAAACACACCATTTTTAAAAACTTTCTTCCATTTGTTTCAATTTAAGGTCAAGTATTCAAGTTACATCATTATGAAGTGGAGACATAATGTAAACCATATTACAATTGCGTACAAGAATTTTTTTTACGAGATTCACGACAACCTTTTCGTCGCGAATATTTTTCGCTTCGACATTGTCTTTGCTGTACGAGTGTTATATCAAAGCGGGTGTTATATCAAAGTCGCGAAAAATTGTCATCGCGAACAAGTTTATCTCCGGTAAATCGCAAAATATGGTTGCGTAAAATAGTTGGTTTACAGTATATCATTGAACTGTTCACCTGAATGAATGCCGATCCTTATCTTCACTTCTTCTTTTCTTTGGAATGACCCTGGTACACGATACTCCTTCATCAATTGTTAAAGGTCAAGGGCAAGATTGCAGATGTGGGATGCATGCGCATTTCCATTCAGAACCGGAACTCCACAGGCCACCATGTAAGCATCTCCAATGGTTTCCACTTTGTAGACGTCGTACTTTTCGATATGGCAATCGAACAGACTGCAACACAAACACATCAGTACCGATCAGAGCCAACCTAGCACCAGAGTAGACCCCAACTATACCCCGGGTTTACTTTTGGTATTTACTTGGGGTTTACTGAAAAAAAAAATCTTTTGAAAAGTTACCCTTCATGAAATGATTTTTGTATAATTGTTTTGTATAATCGTCGATGTATGTCAAATTGTACAGATATGACAATCGTGAAATTTTATTTGAAGATATAATTAATTTCATCTGTGAGCATAAATTATAATATAATTATTCTTTAAAAAGTTGTCAATTATACTGTTCAAGATAAAACACACAAAGTGAACTTCAGTTTCTTATCAGTTACTTTTAAGTTACTTAACAGTTACCACTGAGTCACCTGTCAGTTACCTTTCAGCCACCTTCTAGTTGACTAAATGGCAGAGCACTAACATGTGACATAACAGGGAAAATAAACGTCGTTCATCATTAAAGAAGGCTGGAAGAATGAATTAACCATCTGATCTTAATCAGAGTTTTAAATATGATTGGTTTAGCTGTAAACTACCATTATGTTAAACGAAAAAAAACCCCGCATATTTGAAATTTGAAAAAGTTGCTTTATCTATAAACAGAACTCTTCTTTTTATGAAGATTAATATAATCTAAAAGAAAAAGCCACAACTATCCATCCCTCTTAAGCAATTACTTTATTATTTGTAAGATATTTTATTTTTACTTAATGGAGAAGACCAGGTCCCAGTCCTACTGAAGCTGTCTTAGAACTTGTAAACTGCATCAAAGCTTCATTGTTTCTGAAAGTCATACAAAATCAAAAATACAACATTTGATCGGATCTGCTATAATGTTAATATTACTTATTAGGTTAGTTACTGACTCACTACGGATATATATTGGGTTGATCAATCTCAAAGATGTAGAACCGAGCTGTCTATGAGATTGATCAACCAAATATATGTCCGTACTGAGTCAGTAACTAACCTAATAAGTGTTTTTTTTTCCCGAGAACTATCAAGTGACATATTCATTCACAAATAGCGGTGATCTACGCAAAGCAATGTACAAGATGCCTTACATCTCGTCCAATTAAACTCATTTAAACTCTTCAAAATTATCAATACCACCTTTCAAATACACTTTAAAGATCTTCGCTTCACTCATATTACTTACATTGTACAATGTTTTGTTGCTATTCAATTTTAAACCTCTACATAGATTTGAGCAAATTTAGACGCTGTCATTTTGTTCTGCTCCAGACACAACAATGTGACGTCAAAATTCAAAGGGAAACTACTCTAATTTAAAAATAATTCCAAATGGGCACTACTATAAATATGTTAATGACTTACTGAACACGATTTCTGTGTTAAATATGAAATATCGAGATTAGTAGGTGAGGCAGCGGCCAATGGCGGTCATATTGCATAATATTAATCCTCAAAGAACCTACATAGAGATATATGAGGCAATCACGTGCCATGTTTAATCCAATGAAAATGTGACATTTCAGTCCAAGGGAAAACAATATCAATATATTTCCCTTATCAACCTATAATACATAACTGTTTGGTAAATAAAGATCTTTTATGATCTTTGGAATAAGAAAGTCGTTACCTGTCACGTTTATTCAATTTTAGTTTAAAAATTTTGTTATTATACGTTAAAAAATAATTGTGTTCAATTTGTAAACATACTGCAGTTTTTCCGCCGAAAATGTTTAGATTGCGCCATTTTACCGTTCATAACGCAACAAAATAAGACAGGTATAACTTTTCAACTTATATACTTATATAAACCGTTGCCACTCAGTGTTTCGCCAAAGAGAAAATAATACTTCATTGCAAGGTGCGTAAGAAAATTTCTAGGCCGAACTTTTGTTACACAGCTTTGCACGTAGTTTGCTGGATGGCATATTTTACCTAAATCGCAATCAAGCCTCTTAGTACTGACAGAATGAATCATCCATGTCTGTTTGATTTATTTTAAACGTGTCTGAACTCATATAGACTCGTTCGTCTGTAAAATAGAGACAACAAGTGTACAGTGGTCGATTTAAACAAATAACAAAGGCTTGGTTCGAATGTTGGTAAAAACATAAATTTGAACCTTAGTGGGGACTCTCAGTGCTTGATTTCCTGTACATACCTATTATGAATATGTTTGAGAATAAACTGAATGTAAAATGTCGAATATTGTAGCCAATGCAACATCCATAGTTACTACAAGGACTCTGTTGTGATAAATTTATGCTCCTTTTTAGTTTGTTGGGTTAAATTCAATATGCCAGTTGTCTACAGTGAACTATGGTTCCTAAACATAATTCAGATAGGCGCAGTTCAGTAGATGAATTGTATGTTCTTTTTTAATTGTTTATGCGTGTAACACAAAATTGCTAAAAACGGGGCGAATCTTTACCTTTTTCATTCGTAAAATTTAATTTTGGGGTTGAAAAAGTTTAAAAAGCAAACATTATCAAACACAATTTTTGACTTTTTTTGCCACTAGAAAGTAACCTAAACAAGACCAAAGGTAAATTTAAACTCAAATATGTTGACGTAGCATTTTAGTTTTATTGATATTCGTTCATTAGAAATTTTCATGGATTTTATTTTTGGGTTAATCCACAAATTAAATATTCACTGAAGTGTATATTCTTACAACAAAACCCGGCATGTTTAGAAATATCTTCATTTATTTTTACGGAGTTCTTAATATTTTCTATGCCACCATCGACTAAAAAGCCCGAATGCTGATCGTTCCATTCAGACTTTACATTCCTTCCTCAAACGAGACGATGACCGATATGTCGGTTCCGCAAGGGACATCGCCTGGGACATTCTGGGAATACGTCATCAGCTGTCAGGGAATCTAGGAGAGGCTCTAAGTGCCTATGAAGTGGGCGCCTGTAAAGTGCGAAACGAAATCGAAACGAATAGAAACAAAACCAATCGAAACGAAACCAATCGAAATGAAGCGAAATTAAACGAAACGAAACCAAAAATCGAAACGAAACGAAACGGAGTTAAACAAAACTAAAAACCAATTATAACAACATAAAGGTGAAAAAAAATTATTTGAAATAAAATGTTTAACCATAAATACATGTACAATGTATAACAACCTATATGTGTCAAATTTGTGGTTATAAAAATTCTTAAACCGATTACCCGGAATTTGTAAAAAAAAAAAAAAAAACAAAAAAAAAAACACATATTAAAGTAAAACTGATTTATACATTATAATATCCATATGTTTTGTACGCTCTCACGTTTGGAGAGAGAGAGATAGAGAGAGAGAGACAGACAGACAGACACAGAGAGAGAGAGAGACAGAGACAGAGAGAGACAGAGACAGAGAGAGACAGAGAGACGATGATTATACTGTAGACTGTCTTTAGTCTTTTGGCTTTGTGTTTTATTTTGCGTTTTTCTCGGAAAACGGTGTCCGCAAAATCAAGTACATTGGCAAATGTAAAATATATAAGTAGATAAAAAGGTAAATTCAGAAATGCACTAAATCACCTCCATGCTAATTTGTTGAAAAATTATATTCCGCCAAATATTGTTCACCCTAAATATAGTACGTTTAGAGTATTAACGGAGACATTCCAACCATACTATTTTTTATATTGATGAAATATTGTAAAATTAATTGTAAAACGAATTAAATACAATGTGCGTGTGTGTAAAAGGGAGAGAAAGAGGGGATTATGTTTGATTTAAGGTAATACACAGGTACAAAACCTCTTTATAATGCAAGTTAATTTTGTCAAATTTAGACGTCCAAATTCATGCTATACATATTAAAACAATTTTTATAATATGTTAGAAACTGCTCTAAATCACATTGAATTCGATCGTTTCATTTTTAAAATATTTCAAATCGATAGAAAGAAAATTGTTGTTAGAATGTCCCCTTCGGTATCATCATCATATCTCTCTCTCCCTCTCTCTCTCTCTTTCTTTCTCCCTCCCAAACTTGCGTATGTTCTTTGCTATGTGATGTCGCTGATAAGTTTTAAGGCATCTCTCTCTCTCTCTCTCTCTCTCTCTCTCTCTTCTCTCTCTCTTTCTCTCTCTCTCTCTCTCTCTCTCTCTCTCTCTCTCTATTTTTACTTTTATGAAGTCAAAATTGATATTAGTTTTGTTTATATTCCGTTTGGTTTCGTTTCGATATTTGGTTTCGTTTCGTTTGGTTTCGTTTTGTTTTGATTGGTTTCGTTTCGTTTCGATTGGTTTCGTTTCGATTACGTTTTGCACTTTTCAGGCGCCCCTATGAAGTGCCTATGAGGAGTCATTAAGAAAAACCAACATTAGCAATATAAATGAAGCTGTAGAGGAAAGTGATAGTCTTTTCATCTGTTAGCTCCTCTATATAGCTTTAAATTGTTAATAAACAAGGAGTGAACTGAACTGTTTAAAACAAAGTTGCATAAATGATTGTATATGTGTGTAGAAGCATGTTAATGGTAGATGATTTTATTAAAGTAGGTCTTATTGTCAAACAATTCCTTAAGACATCAAAATACATACACTGATGATACTAATACACGTTTTAGAACGTACGTTTTTCAAATAGTGTTGATTAATAATTATGTAATTAAAAGAATATATAATATATATATTACATGTATATTATATTAAATCATATTATATTATATACAATGTTTAGTATGCAAAGAATATGTTAGATAGTAAAACATAATAACTCCTAATAACAATTAAGTTCTATGAGGTGGTCCATGGAAAACTAAGGCATATTGAACTTTTTTTTATCTAAACTACCTTAAATGCGTCCTTTAAAATCATTTTGAGGCTAAATGAACCCTTTTATTAAATGATATTGATATGGGAAATTATTTTCTCAATATGCGTATGGTAAGTTACGATTTGTATATTTTCAAATTTGGGATTTGAGATTTGTAGTAAAATTATTTTATCTAAATATATATTTAGTGAATCTTAAACACATAATCTAGCCATTTCATATATTATATTAAAGAAGTAAAGGTGGTTAAAACAGTGGAATTGCAATTAAGATAACAGGACCTAGCACAGATGGTTGGTGGTTTTTTTTAGTAACTTATACAGTTAAACCAACAAAGATATATGTATTACTCGACTGTTATACTGTGAAAGCAGTGTAATGAATAGAAAACCCGTAAATTCTAACACTTTTGAAAGTAAAGATTCTCAGGTCATTCATTTCCTTTGAAAAAAGGGAGTAAAAATCTTCAATTTAAAAATCAATGGGGGGGGGGGGTTCGCTGATTAAGGCACCACAATAGATCCGCCACTGTCTTGTTAAAAAAATAAATAGTACATCTAACTCTTCCGTTTAGTTAAAGAGTGTAGTTGTTGCTAGCAACAAGAAAATATAACACAAAGATACATTGTAACTGGACTTTAAATATTCCATTTAAAAAAACTTATTTTTAGCTTCGTCTCCTTCCTTGTCCGCCTGGGATTCTAAACAGGTAAGACGTTTTGTTTGTTGAGTTTAATCATATTTATACATATAAATGCTTGTACAATTAATGTATTTACAATAATCGTCAGATATAACTATAGTTTAAGTTAATGTCAGATATGCGTTGGTTTTGTTTTGATAATGATCAATAAGTTTTACCTGTCAAGCCATTGTATTCTGATCTCTAACTCTTGGGCACGGCCATTTTAAAATTCAAAGAGAATATCTTTTTTGTGTTATCAGGCTTGCATTCCACACAAACTTCAAAAGATTCACAGAATATACTTTCAAAACTAGGGGACATAAGTGTTTTACAAACATTTCTTGTTATTATTGCTCTTTGTGTCATTGCACATCAAACATTATTGGGAGTTGATTTTAATCAACTCTCCTATGCAGTTACTCTGGCAAACCGAATGTGAAACAGTGTTTGGACCTAAGCACAAATCATCACCGCTGACAAGATTTAGTTCTTGAAAATGATCGATAAATTCGATGTAATGTATCTTCAAGAATTGGTTTTTAAGAAACTTATTTATGAATACCTTGAAAATAGTCAGATGTTAAATAGTACGAACAATTTAGATATTTTTTTCAGTCGTATGTATTCATACGCCAGAGTTCAATAAAGTCTCGTTCAACCATTGGCTGTCTCCGTAATTCTCCGACAAGCAGAGTCATTCTATATTTAGATGTCGCGTCATCAAGCTATCACGTGACCTGGTGTACACATTCTCTTGTTGGAGATGAACGGAGACAGCCGAGCATCTGGTTGAACGAGACTAGAGTTCATTATTGCTTGGATCTATACAATTTTTTGAATATATCGATTACTTATACATGTACGAGGGTCAATCAAAAAATACGAAGACAGTGTGGCTGTCTATCATATATTTTTCATGATAGCCAAACTTAACAGATTAATCTGTGCACCAACACTTATGTTATTGATATGCGAAGTTTTAGTCCATTTGATGAAACGGTATTTTTGTTACCCCTTTTTAAAAACAACATGTTTTGTCGCCACGGCGCATGGTAACGTTCAAAACATGACGTCAAGATTAAAGACGCACAGTTTATAGATTAACCCCATCTTTATATTACGCTTAGTCTCTTGTACCTTTCTCCTTACAATTTAAAATTACACTGAACCACTTAACATCTTATTTGCACACATTTGTTCGAGAATCATAAGTTAGTTCTTCATAGTTTTCAATTTCTAACCCTGTATCTCTTAGTTTACAGTAAGGATAACAATTAACGGCGGTTGACGTTACTTATTTTTTGACTAAATATTTACAGATATTCTACTCTCTTTCGGACTGTTTTATATTCAAAATACAATAACCACCACCCCCACAAAATTTATTACAGTTAAACACAAACTTGCAAATATTTGTTGACTTATTTTTTGCACCACTGTGCATTTTTACAGCTCGTGTCGGCTTTTTCCTGGGTTAAATCCATTTTGTTTGTATCTCGCGTTGCGCCGTGACTTCGGCGACGTCGATGTTTTTAGTCAATTCTAAAGAGGACTATCTGTCTTTAGTAACTAATATCTGTTCGACAAAACAAAATATCCCGTCATTATTTGGGACATAGAATACCAAGACAAAACTTAATTTAAGGTTTCAATATTATTTGATTTTAAGCCGAATTTTTAGAGATATTACTTTCGACATTATATGGTTTATTGTTGACATAACACACATTTTGACCGTGCGCCGTGACCTCATTTTTGCAGGATTAGATTCTAAATAACTCTAAGAAATAAAGGAATTTATTAACTTTTTTTCTTGCAAATTGTTTGAAACTATTGCTTGATTATGTCTACCAAATTAAGTAATGATATGACGTTAAGTAACATAGCTATGACAAAAGTCTTCGTATTTTTTGATTGACCCTCGTACATAGTTTGATGGAATCAATTCTATCTTTAATCATAACACAACATGATTCATACGGGGTTTTTTCCTCAAAATTCTTGTCGGAAAAGTCCAAGAACTCATATTATAAAAATGTGCATACTTCAAAGATAGATTATAAACTACTTGCCAAGCAAAGTAACATGTCGTTGATTTTAAATTGAATAATAATCGATAAAATCAACTCCCTTCAGTACTTCAGTACTTTGATATATTTTATAACCCCTTGGATACACCCTGACTTTCTAGAACTGGACATAATAATGTATTTTATGTTATTCATATGTAGTGTTTGACTCATGTGGGTAATTCGATCCTAGCCTAATGATGAACCTGCTTTGTTAAGGAGACTTAAAACTGTCGCGAATACATATAACTTTTTTGTTTATCTTTAAAAAACTAACAAGCAGTTTCCAAAATCTTAATGTGCATCTAGAGAAAAAATCAATCAAGAAATCATTAATAGTTTTCAACTGTACACATGTAAGAATAAAAGGAGAATCTTTAGCACCAGGTTTGATTTGGGGAGGGGGGGTTGAGTTGGATGTGGAGGATTAACACTTAATTTTAATCATTTATAGTTATCATTTTAACTTGAATATTAGTTATAGATCCCCAGGTAGAAAATAGGACTTCTGATCATATCTCAGTAGATAATTTGTCAATTATGAAAGGCGTTATGTGATTTTTTGAACCACTTTTTACATGCTTATGAAACATTTTTGACCCCAAATAATATTTATGTATTTCTTTAGAAAGTACGGGTATAACAAAGTAAAAAAAGCCAGTAAAATGATAATTTCTTCCACGGGACTAATACCGTTTGTTTTTACAGTAATTTCAATTTAACCATAACCAATTATAAAACATCAACCTCTGCGTAATCAAGTAAGTTGTATTTATTAATTATTATGGAAATATAAATTCATTTGCGTTATGATATTTCCATATTAATAATTTACCTGACTTGTTTGTTGAAAGATTGATATTTTAGAAATGAGTTTATTTTTATTGTTAAATTTAAATTATTGTTAAAACGGGCTTGGCAACATGATATGGGTAAAGAATTTGAGTTAGTGAAGCTAATTTTTTTCCAGTTCCAGTATGGAAGCTACATATCTCAATTGTTCAACTGATTTGTGTAATGCCTTTATGATGGAATTGATGGGAAAAGAAAAACATATTTTGAAGGCTACACGTGGACATATACCTATTTCTCTGTACAATGCCATTATGCTATTGATGGAAAATGAAAAACAGATGAATTTGGAAACCTTATGTAACAGTTTACCATTTTTCATGTACAACGCCAGCATGCTATTGAAGGGGAATGAAGAACATTTTAATATGGAAACTACGTGTAACAATTATTCAATTTCTCTGTACAATGCCATGATGCTATTGCTGGGAAAAGAAAAGCACATTAAAATGAGACGAACTGAAATCGACATCTATGACCAACTTTACAATGAGGCATGCGGGGGACATAAATGCCGTATAAATACCGGAAGCAGAAAGGAAGGTTTTAGGAGATACTTTTCAGATTTAGACTGTTTCGGCTACTTGACAAGGCATCGTGTTGTGAGGAGTTTAACAGATTTGCATAGTTATGATCCAGTTACAGATTCCGTCATTCTTGTGGAACACCACCCAACCATTCCAGGTACGGTTTATCTATGTTTGAAAGAATCATTCTCGAAAAATGGTGTCAAAATCAACAGAATTAAATTGGTTGACAATTTTATTCAAAGGAACATGTATATTCGGCACAATGGAATTTTTCATGTAAAATCATTGCGTATTAAACGTGATTTGGCAGTTGGATTTGCATGTGGGCAGTGGCCTTTGCAAACAGATGATTTTGTGGCGAGATGTAAGAAATTTGGATGGCCTACGAAGAATACTCTTGAAAACATGATGTCGTCTGAATGCTTCTTTGCACCGATTGGCAGCAGACAGTCACGCCATGACAATGACCCAAACAGTGATATAGAATGGCGTTTGTCGTTTGTTAAAGCGGAACAGATATTAGTACGTGCAATGAACCACTGTCAATTCCTATGTTACGCATTATTAAAATCGTTCATTAAGAAAGTTGTAAACAAAAATGCAAAGGAAGAAGAGGAGAAACTTCTTTGTTCTTATTACATAAAAACGGCAATGTTTTGGTGCATTCAAACAGATCCTGGGTATAAATGGTCAAAAGAAAACTTCTTTGAATGTTTCTGGAAATGTTACAAGTTGCTGCTGTCTTGGGTGTACGCAGGATACTGTCCGAACTTTTTTATTCCACAAAACAATCTGTTTGTGTGCAAGATTGTAGGAGCTGATCAAGAGAGACTTTTCACAGAAATGTACAAGCTGTATTGTTCCGGAAAACAGTGCTTCTCTACTATCACACGTTTACAGACGGCATTGAAATATGGTGCTAGGCCCAAACTGACTGAATTAATTTTCAATCAAGTACACTTCACGGATCGACTCATTGCAGAGGCAATTGATGATATTAACATTCTCCAGTGCCAAGACATCACATATGCGTTGAAAGCATTACCCTTGTACAAAGTTTTGCCCATAGATACCTCCAATTTTGAACAAATTTTGATTACAATGCATGTCTTTAATATTTTTCATGACATAGCTTTGTCCAAGCAAAGCTGGTGTCACTGCAAAACAAAATGCAAAAATAACAGACAGATTTATAAAAAACATAAAAAAGTAGGAATTAGACTGCTAAGGCTGACATCAAAGTATGGTCCTGCAACGTACCCTTTATATTTAGCACTATTTTGGTACATTGATGGAAATTATTCGCATTCACTTGATATTTTGAAAAAAATTAGTCGTAGACTTTATCAAGATCATGTCTTCTTCTGGGATAATGATTATGTCGAGCAATCTTACACAAGAAAAATGCAAGGCAAACCTATGTCTGTAAGAATAAAACAATGTATGGCTTTCTGGGTCTATATTTATTCAAATTCATCATTTTCTGAATTGGATATTGAAATTGGTTTGCTTAGGAAACAGGGGGTTCCGGCATGTTTAGTCATATCTCCGTTTGTTTTTACGGAGTTCTTAACATTTTTGTGTCACTACAAACTAGAAAGCCCTAATGCTTATCGTTCCATTCAGACGTTACATTCCTTCCTAAATACAGACATTGACCGATATGTCGGACACGCCAGAGACATCGCTTGGGACATTCTGGGAATATGTCATCAGCTGTCAGGGAATCTAGGACAGGCTTTAAGCGCCTATGAGGAGTCACTAAAGCACAGCAACGATGACAATTTAGCTAAAGCTGTAAAGGAAAGAATTAAACACTGTAGATGATATGCTTCTTATGCATGCGCTGATCTGGAGTTCGGGGTCCCGTTCTTCCCTATTAATGTTAAATATATAACTTTCAGATTAGCTTTACCTTTTAAAAAAAGGGCCTTGGATCCTCCTGCTTAAACCAGAATCTGTCAGTCCTCCTCTAGAAAAAAAAATTCTAGATCCACGCATATTGTTATAAATTAAAATGAGGGCTCAGAGTTTGGAGTTAGTTTGGAGTTAGTTGAGGAACAACGCGGCTATGTTAAGGCTGTCCGAAGCTAAATATATATCGAAAAATGATACTATTTTAATTATCGAAAAATACTTTAACCGAGCAAGTTTCTTTAAACTTTTATTACATAAATTAACAGTGACATCTAACACTATAGTTGATGTATTTTTGTGACGTCATATATTTTTCTTAAGCACGTGACGGGTGTATTCTAACACGGTTTTTATATGCATATAATTTAATTCTGGTTGTAACGCGGCATTTGATTGGATAGAAAAATTTAGTTAAATTTGTATAACCTGGTTTGCACGTCACAAGACACGTACTAATTCACTTGACGTTACGTTTGAATTTTGAACAGATTTATATCATTTTTAAAAGTAAAACGGACTCAATTTGTACAGCAAATTCCAGAAAATTAAATTATAAGGAATGAACTCAATATCTACCCAAGTTATACTCGTATAACCTGGGTTGGAGCAATTTACGCTTTTTTATAATCCGCTTCGCGGATTATAAAGCGTAAATTGCCCCAACCCAGGTTATACGAGTATAACTTGGGTAGACATTGAGTTCATTTCTTAAATACATATCACCATTCATTAGATTACACGTAGCAGGGGGAGTCTCAAAACCATTAGTTTATGAATAGTTATTTACCTATTACGAAGCTTTAAAACTGTTGATTTTTTTAATACTCCATATCGGTGATATTGAATTTAGTATCACTAGTATTTATAACAGTGTCTATGTAAAGGAACGAAGCGGTTTTATATTATGCACTATGAATATCACTTATTATGTTACGATACATTCCCTAAGAACGATCGAAAGGAATACAGATCGTGACGTCAAAGTTAACTATGACGTCATATCTTATGAAGTACAGACAAGTGACGTTCTACATATCGCTGTGAAATTAATCGGGCAGCCTTAACATATCCGCGAATTAAATCTGAAAACATGTTGCAAATGTGAAGCTTTTTACTACTGTAAATTCCTATTATATTCCTATGGTAATAAACGAATATTTAGCACTTTAATTCGTATGATATACAGAATGGTTCCAGATCTTATAGATATAAAAGTTACCTTCCGTCGGGTATTTAATTTTAATATAAAGGCTCATTGTTATTGTTTTATTGTTTTGATTTTTCCGTTAAATTTCTGCAATACTCCTTTTATTGTAATTTTCCAAATAAAGTGGACCATGCACAGTCTTTACTTATAAAAAAACCACATTGAAAACCATTTATACATAAACCAAAGTTGATTCAGTTAATTAAAAAGATATGAATGTTGATGTTCATAGGATGCGCACCATGACTATATTGCTGGTTCCAGTCAATGCCAGTAAATATTGCAAGATATACAGCTTCTCGACATGCGTTGGATTACATTATCGTAAACCCAATTTACCATTTCTTCCATTTTGCAATATAAAATACATCCGGAACCTCGTCATGTTTTGTGGATTTATACTTTGCTTAAAGATTTACCAATACAACCATAATTTGTGAAATAAGAAGTTTTTTATAGATGTATAGTAGATATTTTTTGTAAAACTTTATGGAAGAGCATAGAGACAAATACAAAATAAAAATTTGGCAAAATGTATTTTAATTGTTTGTTCTTAATTCGAAAGGCGGTTTTACCGAAGAATAATTTTGTGATTGTTAAAAAAAATGATGTGAAATACACGTCGTATTATGTAAAGTACATGTATATCACTGTTAAATATGAGCACAATGCCAAAATCGGATAATGAATAAAAAATTACACAATTCTAGTAGAGATTCCATGAAATTCTAAAATGATCACTTTGGAAATGAAAGGAAGCCTCAGGTAATTATTTTTTGTAAAAATTTCAATCTCGTTTCAAAACGTTACCTGCATGAACTGATTTTATATAACTGTTCTTTATAATCGCCAATCTACATATTGCATGTCAAATTTTACAAAATAGAAAATGAAATTACAAGGTCAAAACAGACAGAATGAACAACTGCCATTTAGTCAACTAAATGTTACGTGAAACTGGAAGATTTGACAAAATGACAGAGGTATGCCACTCAGTCAAAATTACCTGTTAGTTACCTTTCAACTTTCAGTTACCAATCAATGATCTTTCAGTCACATGTCTGGTATCTGTCAATCACCTGTCAGTTACCTTTCAAACACCTTTCCGTCACATGCCAGTTACCTTTTAGTAACCTGTCAGTTACCTTTCAAACACCTTTCAGTCACATGTCAGTTACCTTTTAGTAACCTGTCTGTTACCTATAAGTAACCTTTCAGTCACATGTCAGATACGTATCAGAAACCTTTCAGTCGTCTTTCGATCGGTACCTGTCAGTTACCTTTAAGTCACCTGTTTCAGTAACATCTTAAAAAATTCTTATTCCTTTTTTCAATTCATTTTATTGGTACAATATCATTAAAATGTGTAAACCTTGCTCCATTATCAATTTCCTTAACAAAGAGGCAGTGTGTCTGTCTATATAAACTGTACTCCTCCACGCGTTTTACTGCTATTTTCAGCCTGCACTATTTCGCGGATTTTCACCTGAGAGCTCTGACAGGAAAAAATAAGCCAGTATGTCGTCATCTCACCCTTTCCCTGTTTCAAGAAAAAAAATCCATTATATATTAAAGGGACCTAAACACGATTGCATATGAAAATTTTATTTTTGATTTTTATGTATATAATAGGTTTTTTTTTTGTATTTTGAATGATTCACCAAATTTTGAATGCTAGAAGTCTTGTTACAAGCGAGAACCAGAGGAAAGAAGTTGTTGGTGTGTAAACAAAGCTCGAGTCTTATATTTGTTTACAAATTATGCTAAGTACAGAAATTACAATTTTTTTGACAAAATAATTTGCGAAATTAAGATAAACCAAATCAATATGTTCATTAATAATGTTATCAACAAAAAAAGCAACATTAAATTTAATTTTATACCAATACAACACATATGTAAACAATAAAAGAACTCGAGCTTTGTTTACAAAACATAGAATTTGATTCTCTGTAGCTTGCTTGTAACTCGATATTTGACTTTCAAATTTTGTCAAAGCATTAAAACATCTATATTGAAAATTCTAGACATAAAATTGAAAAAATAAAGTTTGAAAAATTTGAGCTCAAATCGTTTCCAAGTCCCTTTAAAAATACCCCTCATACTTTCTGAGTTTAAAAAAATTGGGGGGTTTTTTCGCGAACATCTAACATTTAAAATGTGTGGGCTTATTGTATCGACAAGGAGAAAATAATACTTTGTTGAAAGCGGCGTGGAAAATTCTAGGTCGTATTTTTGGGGATAATTGCAGCTTTGCATGTAATTGGCTGAAAGACATAGATTACCTTGACCGTAACAACACCTCTAAGCACTGTCGTAAATATCCCTGTCTGTTTGATAAGCTTGTACGTGTCTGAGCTCAAATGAATACGTCCGCCTGTGAAAAGAGATCAAAGAAAGAGTTGATGAACCAAACTTCAGAGTATTGGTTCGATTGCCAGTTAGGACTTACGTTTACCCAACTTTGGATCGCTCGCGAGAATTTTGAAAAGGATCACGATAGCCTCGTTATCGCTAATGTTTTTCGCCGCGAGCCAGACATCAAAAGTCTCTGGTATTTCTATTCCAGACATTGTGGAATCATTAGAATTCTTAATGGCTAAATTTTCGTGGCATTCATGGATAGCCCTCTTCCGCGAATTCAAATCCTCCACAAAAGATTTTTGAAAGAAAACGTTTTCTTACTAAAACTGAAACCCGACGCATCCACAAAATTACATTCCCACAATTAAGCAAAAAACCCACAATCCACGAAAAGTGACTCCCATGAATTTAAATAATTCCATAGTAATCTACATTTTTGTCGCGAATCAATGTCGCCGCAAAATAAAGTTAATTTACAGGACCTTGATCTAACTGGTGAAGATTCTTCCAATATCCTTGATTTACTGAGGACATTCCTAAGAAATTGAGATTAATTAATTAATATTGAATACAATAAACCACGGTTATATCGAAATCCCTGGGATGGGCAATATTACTTCGTTATAAGCGTAATTTGTTATATCCGTCAAGTTTACAACTTGTTATTAAGTCACGCGGAAATGAAATTCACTTCGCTGTAAGCGTCAATTCATTATAAGCGTATTCGCTATAACCTTGTTTTACTGTATATCCACATTCAGTGTATATTTTTCGTTTCGCCAATAAAGTACTCGTAGCAACCTGGAAATGTTATTACATATAACACTTTTTTGGTCACACGACATGTCCGTCTTTATGATAAATTGTTTTCCGATAGGTTGTACTAAGATTCCTTTGAATATGGTCACAGGTCCCGCACCGTGGGTTTCTAAACTTAGTAACCATGTGTTTGTTTTCAAAATGGGAGGTGCACAATATTCGTATAAATATTAGGCTGACGTCTGCTGTTAATGAGTTTCACATCTTTGTAAATTTTCTTTCGTGGATTGGCCGTTAATGAGGGTGTTATTTAGTTGATGAATTATTGTAGTTATGTTCTGATTTTTTGGATTAAAGGTATGCTTATATGGAATAATATCACTGGTTTTTTTCCCGATGTTTACTGCCTAATAATTCCGATCTATCGTATTTCTTGGCTTTACGAATTCAATCGCTGATGAGACATTCGGGATAACATTGTTGTATATTCAATTTTATCTCAATTTTTTTTTTTTTATGAATGACTTCCGTAAATCAAACATAATGAAAGAATCGCCACTAATAATGTCGACGTCCTATAAATAATCTTGTTTTGCGACAACATTGATACGCGACCAAAGTGTAAATTTATAAATTACACATTGTCTTGATGGGATCATTATCCACGGACTTAGGAATACGTGAACCTGTGATGTTTATTTAACCCACGAAAAATGAATGCCCACGAATACTGAAACAACCGCAGTTAAGATTAACAATTATTCTCGCTTTCAAGTGATTAACTACATGTAGCGGTGAGATAAACTCACGCAATGACGTCGGCAGATAATAGAAAAATTAATTTGTTTTCGTAGGCATAATACTTTTTTGTTTAGTCTGTCCCTGGTGCTAATTATATTTCTTTGGACTTAAAATAGAATAATACATAGCGTTAAACTAATAAATATGATTTTTAGTATCGTGATATGTTAATATGTTTTTATTACAATATATCACCGAGAACTTAATTTGTTTTCTAAAGCAAAATCGGGTCCTAATGTACCATACCTATTCTGACCAAAGAAATAAATCCCGGTTAGAAATTAATAAAACCTCATAAAAAGACAAAGAAATGAATTGGCTGAACCCTAAATGTGAATGGCATATATCGACCAGCTATCAAACCATGGACATTAACGCACTTTGATTTAAGGAGTTGTTTTCTTTAGGGTATATGCATTAGAAGTGGGTTTAAAAAGTAGCACGGGGCGAGAAAAAGAACTGTTTCCAGCGTTATTTTCGCTGAGTGTTCTTTTCGCCCTTCTACACTTGTGAAAAGTTTCATTCCGTCTTAAATTCGAACTGACAAAGGTGTGTAAAAGAGAGAAAAAAACTCTGCCACTTTACAGTTCACTCAGTCTTAAAACCACCCGCGGTCAACAAAGGCGAAAGGAGCGAAAGTAAAACAGTGGCAAATATTTCCCTGCATACAGTATTTATTAACGCAACAGTTGTTCGATTTCTGTAGTATTAACTTGTATATATACTGTACATAAACTTTTATTCGCTTGTAGGAATTTTTTAACGAGGTTCACTTTGTCATCACAAATAGTTCTCGATGGTGACTAGTCCTTGTATCATGGTTGTTATAACACAAGAGTCTGGATAAGACCAATATTAAATATACATGCAATTTAAAATTTTGAAATTTCGAAATTTTCTTTTTCTTGCAAAAGAAAAGTACTGACCTTGACCTGTGGATTCCATTCTAGAGGCGGTGTTAACGGTGTCTCCATAAAGAAAATACCATGGCATCTTTCAGCCGACGATTCCTGCGACACAGGGACCTTGAAACAAAAAGGTCAATAACACAGGTTATTGTACAGCTGTGTGCTGTTGATCTTAAAAAGTAATACGTGATGTGGGTTTCAGTATCTTAATTAAATATCCACTGAAGGAAAATATCATAGGAATCTGGCGACCGTTTCCCTAATTAAAAGAAAAAAGCCCTTTCTTTGTATTATTCACATAAGTTTAGTTCAGTTAAAATATTGTGATTAAACACACCATTTCTAAAAACAAAATTTCTTCATTTGTTTCAATTTTAGGTCAAGTATTCAAGTTACATCATTATGAAGTGGAGACATAATGAAAACCATATCATAATTGCGTGCAAGAATTTTTTTTACGAGATTCACGACAACCTTTTCGTCGCGAATATTTTTCGCCGCGACCTTGTCTTTGCTGTACGAGTGTTATATCAAAGCGGGTGTTATATCAAAGTCGCGAAAAATTGTCATCGCGAACAAGTTTATCTCCGGTAAATGGCAAGATAAAATGGTTGCGAAAAATAGATGGTTTACAGTATATCATTGAACTGTTCACCTGAATGAATGCCGATCCTTATCTTCACTTGTTCTTTTCTTTGGAATGACCCTGGAACACGATACTCCTTCATCAATTGTTGAAGGTCAAGGGCAAAATTGCAGATGTGGGATGCATGCGCATTTCCATTCAGAACCGGAACTCCACTGGCCACCATGTAAGCATCTCCAATGGTTTCCACTTTGTAGACGTCGTACTTTTCGATATGGTCATCGATCAGACTGCACTACAACCACATCAGTACCGATCAGAGCCAACCAAGCACCAGAGTAGACTCCAACTATACCCCAGGTTTAGTTTTGGTGTTTAGTTGGGGTTTACTGGAAAACATTCTTTTGAAAAGTTACCCTACATGTAATGATTTTTGTATAATTGTTTTGTATAATCGTCGATGTATGTCAAATTGTACAGATATGACAATCGTGAAATTTTATTTGAAGATATAATTAATTTCATCTGTGAGCATAAATTATAATATAATTATTCTTTAAAAAGTTGACAATTATACTGTTCAAGATAAAACACACAAAGTGAACTTCAGTTTCTTATCAGTTACTTTTAAGTTACTTATCAGTTACCACTGAGTCACCTGTCAGTTACCTTTCAGCCACCTTCTAGTTGACTAAATGGCAGAGCATTAACATGTGACATAACAGGGAAAATAAACGTCGTACATCATTAAAGAAGGCTGGAAGAATGAAGTAACCATCTGATCTTAATCAGAGTTTTAAATATGATTGGTTTAGCTGTAAACTACCATTATGTTAAACGAAAAAAAGCCCCGCATATTTGAAATTTGAAAAAGTTGCTTTATCTATAAACAGAACTCTTCTTTTTATGAAGATTAATATAATCTAAAAGAAAAAGCCACAACTATCCATCCCTCTTAAGCAATTACTTTATTATTTGTAAGATATTTTATTTTTACTTAATGGAGAAGACCAGGTCCCAGTCCTACTGAAGCTGTCTTAGAACTTGTAAACTGCATTAAAGCTTCATTGTTTCTAAAAGTCATACAAAATCAAAAATACAACATTTGATCGGATCTGCTATAATGTTAATATTACTTATTAGGTTAGTTACTGACTCACTACGGATATATATTGGGTTGATCAATCTCAAAGATGGCGAGGCGAAGCCGAGCCGTCTATGAGATTGATCAACCAAATATATGTCCGTACTGAGTCAGTACCTAACCTAATAAGTGTTTTGTTTTCCCGAGAACTATCAAGTGACATATTCATTCACAAATAGCGGTGATCTACGCAAAGCAATGTACAAGATGCCTTACATCTCGTCCAATTAAACTCATTTAAACTCTTCAAAATTATCAATACCACCTTTCAAATACACTTTAAAGATCTTCGCTTCACTCATATTACTTACATTGTACAATGTTTTGTTGCTATTCAATTTTAAACCTCTACATAGATTTGAGCAAATTTAGACGCTGTCATTTTGTTCTGCTCCAGACACAACAATGTGACGTCAAAATTCAAAGGGAAACTACTCTAATTTAAAAATAATTCCAAATGGGCACTACTATAAATATGTTAATGACTTACTGAACACGATTTCTGTGTTAAATATGAAATATCGAGATGAGTAGGTGAGGCGGCGCCCAATGACGGCCATATTGCCCAATATTAATCCTCAAAGAACCTACATAGAGATATATGAGGCAATCACGTGCCATGTTTCATCAAATGAAAATGTGACATTTCAGTACGAGGGAAAACAATATCAAAATATTTCCCTTATCAACCTATAATACATAACTGTTTGGTAAATAAAGATCTTTTATGATCTTTGGAATAAGAAAGTCGTTACCTGTCACGTTTATTCAATTTTAGTTTTAAAATTTTGTTATTATCATTAAAAAATAATTATTGTGTTCAATTTGCAAACATACTGCTGTTTTTCCGAAGAAAATGTTTAGATTGCGCCAATTTACCGATCACAACGCAACAAAATAAGACAGGTATAACTTTTCAACTTATATACTTATATAAACCGTTGCCACTCAGTGTTTCGCCAAAGAGAAAATAATACTTCATTGCAAGGTGGGTAAGAAATTTCTAGGCCGAATTTTTTTGTTACTGAGCTTTGCACGTAGTTGGCTGGATGGCATATTTTACCTAAATCGTAATCAAGCCTCTTAGTATTGCCAGAATCATCCATGTCTGTTTGATTTATTTTAAACGTGTCTGAACTCATATAGATTCGTTCGTCTGTAAAATAGAGACAACAAGTGTACAGTGTTCGATTTAAACAAATAACAAAGGCTTGGTTCGAATGTTGGTAAAAACATAAATTTGAACCTTAGTTGGGACTCTTTAACAGTGCTTGATTTCCTGTACATACTTATTATAAATATATTTGAGAATAAACTGAATGTAAAATGTCGAATTTTGTAGACATGTCAACATCCATAATTACTACAAGGAGTATGCTGTGATAAATTGATGCTCCTTCGTAGTTGGTTGGGTTAAATTTAATATGCCAGTTGACATTACATTGAAAATGTAAATGAAAATTATTCCATTTACAGTGAACTATGGTTCCTAAACATAATTCAGATAGGCGCAGTTCAGTCGATGCATTGTATATTCTTTTTTAATTGCCTATGCGTGTAACACAAATTTGCTAAAAATGGGGCGAATCTTTACCTTTTTCATTCGTAAAATTTAATTTTGGGGGTTGTAACCTAAATAAGACCAAAGGTAAATTTAAACTCAAATATGTTGACGTAGCATTTTAGTTTTATTGATATTCGTTCATTAGAAATTTTCATGGATTCTATTTTTGGGTTAATCCACAAATTAAATATTCACTGAAGTGTATATTCTTACAACAAAACCCGGCATGTTTAGAAATATCTTCATTTATTTTTACGGAGTTCTTAATATTTTCTATGCCACCATCGACTAAAAAGCCCGAATGCTGATCGTTCCATTCAGACGTTACATTCCTTCCTCAAACGAGACGATGACCGATATGTCGGTTCCGCAAGGGACATCGCCTGGGACATTCTGGGAATACGTCATCAGCTGTCAGGGAATCTAGGAGAGGCTCTAAGTGCCTATGAAGTGGGCGCCTGTAAAGTGCGAAACGAAATCGAAACGAATAGAAACAAAACCAATCGAAACGAAACCAATCGAAATGAAGCGAAATTAAACGAAACGAAACCAAAAATCGAAACGAAACGAAACGGAGTTAAACAAAACTAAAAACCAATTATAAAAACATAAAGGTGAAAAAAAATTATTTGAAATAAAATGTTTAACCATAAATACATGTACAATGTATAACAACCTATATGTGTCAAATTTGTGGTTATAAAAATTCTTAAACCGATTACCCGGAATTTGTAAAAAAAAAAAAAAAAAAAAAAAACACATATTAAAGTAAAACTGATTTATACATTATAATATCCATATTTTTTGTACGCTCTCACGTTTGGAGAGAGAGAGAGATAGATAGAGAGAGACAGACAGACAGACAGACACAGAGAGAGAGAGAGAGACATAGACAGAGAGAGACAGAGAGAGACAGAGAGAGACAGAGAGACGATGATTATACTGTAGACTGTCTTTAGTCTTTTGGCTTTGTGTTTTATTTTGCGTTTTTCTCGGAAAACGGTGTCCGCAAAATCAAGTACATTGGCAAATGTAAAATATATAAGTTGATAAAAAGGTAAATTCAGAAATGCACTAAATCAAATCAATGCTAATTTGTTGAAAAATTATATTCTGCCAAATATTGTTCACCCTAAATATAGTACGTTTAGAGTATTAACGGAGACATTCCAACCATACTATTTTTTATATTGATGAAATATTGTAAAATTAATTGTAAAACGAATTAAATACAATGTGCGTATGTGTAAAAGGGAGAGAAAGAGGGGATTATGTTTGATTTAAGGTAATACACAGGTACAAAACCTCTTTATAATGCAAGTTAATTTTGTCAAATTTAGACGTCCAAATTCATGCTATACATATTAAAACAATTTTTATTATATGTTAGAAACTGCTCTAAATTACATTGAATTCGATCGTTTCATTTTCAAAATATTTCAAATCGATAGAAAGAAAATTGTTGTTAGAATGTCCCCTTCAGTATCATCATCATATCTCTCTCTCTCTCTCTCCCCCTCTCTCTCTTTCTTTCTCCCTCCCAAACTTGCGTATGTTCTTTGCTATGTGATGTCGCTGATAAGTTTTAAGGCATCTCTCTCTCTCTCTCTCTCTCTCTCTCTCTCTCTCTCTCTCTCTCTCTCTCTCTTCTCTCTCTCTCTCTTCTCTGTCTCTCTCTCTCTTTTTCTCTCTCTCTCTCTCTCTCTCTCTCTCTCTCTCTCTCTCTCTCTCTCTCTCTCTCTCTCTCTATGTTTACTTTTATGAAGTCAAAATTGATATTAGTTTTGTTTATATTCCGTTTGGTTTCGTTTCGATATTTGGTTTCGTTTCGTTTGGTTTCGTTTTGTTTTGATTGGTTTCGTTTCGTTTCGATTGGTTTCGTTTCGATTACGTTTTGCACTTTTCAGGCGCCCCTATGAGGAGTCATTAAGAAAAACCAACATCAGCAATATAAATGAAGCTGTAGAGGAAAGTGATAGTCTTTTCATCTGTTAGCTCCTCTATATAGCTTTAAATTGTTAATAAACAAGGAGTGAACTGAACTGTTTAAAACAATGTTGCATAAATGATTGTATATGTGTGTAGAAGCATGTTAATGGTAGATGATTTTATTAAAGTAGGTCTTTTTGTCAAACAATTCCTTAAGACATCAAAATACATACACTGATGATACTAATACACGTTTTAGAACGTACGTTTTTCAAATAGTGCTGATTAATAATTATGTAATTAAAAGAATATATAATATATATATTACATGTATATTATATTATATCATATTATATTATATATAATGTTTAGTATGCAAAGAATATGTTAGATAGTAAAACATCATAACTCCTAATAACAATTAAGTTCTATGAGGTGATCCATGGAAAACTAAGGCATATTGAACTTTTTTTATCTAAACTACCTTAAATGCGTCCTTTAAAATCATTTTGAGGCTAAATGAACCCTTTTATTAAATGATATTGATATGGGAAATTATTTTCTCAATATGCGTATGGCAAGTTACGATTTGTATACTTTCAAATTTGGGATTTGAGATTTGTAGTAAAATTATTTTATCTAAATATATATTTAGTGAATCTTAAACAGATAATTTAGCCATTTCATATATATTAAAGAAGTAAAGGTGGTTAAAACAGTGGAATTGCAATTAAGATAACAGGACCTAGCACAGATGGTTGGTGGTTTTTTTTAGTAACTTATACAGTTAAACCAACAAAGATATATGTATCACTCGACTGTTATACTGTGAAAGCAGTGTAATGAATAGTAAACCCGTAAATTCTAACACTTTTGAAAGTAAAGATTCTCAGGTCATTCATTTCCTTTGAAAAAAGGGAGTAAAAATCTTAAATTTAAAAATCAATGGGGGGGGGGGGTTCGCTGATTAAGGCACCACAATAGATCCGCCACTGTCTTGTTAAAAAAATAATTAGTACATCTAACTCTTCCGTTTATTTAAAGAGTGTAGTTGTTGCTAGCAACAAGAAAATATAACACAAAGATACATTGTAACTGGACTTTAAATATTCCATTTAAAAAAACTTATTTTTAGCTTCGTCTCCTACCTTGTCCGCCTGGGTTTCGAGACAGGTAAGACGTTTTGTTTGTTGAGTTCAATTATATTTATACATATAAATGCTTGTACAATTCATGTATTTACAATAATTGTCAGATATAACTATAGTTTAAGTTAATGTCATATATGTGTTGGTTTTGTTTTGATAATGATCAATAAGTTTTACCTGTCAAGCCAATGTATTCTGATCTCTAACTCTTGGGCACGGCCATTTTAAAATTAAAAGAGAATATCTTTTTTGTGTTATCAGGCTTGCATTCCACACAACCTTCAAAAGATTCACAGAATTTACTTTCAAAACTAGGGGACATAAGTGTTTTACAAACATTTCTTGTTATTATTGCTCTTTGTGTCATTGCACATCAAACATTATTGGGAGTTGATTTTAATCAACTCTCCTATGCAGTTACTCTGGCAAACCGAATGTGAAACAGTGTTTGGACCTAAGCACAAATCATCACCGCTGACAAGATTTAGTTCTTGAAAATGATCGATAAATTCGATGTAATGTATCTTCAAGAATTGGTTTTTAAGAAACTTATTTATGAATACCTTGAAAATAGTCAGATGTTAAATAGTACGAACAATTTAGATATTTTTTACAGTCGTATGTATTCATACGCCAGAGTTCAATAAAGTCTCGTTTAACCATCGGCTGTCTCCGTAAATCTCCGACAAGCAGAGTCATTCTATATTTAGATGTCGCGTCATCAAGCTATCACGTGACCTGGTGTACACATTCTCTTGTTGGAGATGAACGGAGACAGCCGAGCATCTGGTTGAACGAGACTAGAGTTCATTATTGCTTGGATCTATACAATTTTTTGAATATATCGATTACTTATACATGTACATAGTTTGATGGAATCAATTCTATCTTTAATCATAACACAGCATGATTCATACGGGGGTTTTCCTCAAAATTCTTGTCGGAAAAGTCCAAGAACTCATATTATAAAAATGTGCATACTTCAAAGATAGATAATAAACTACTTGCCAAGCAAAGTAACATGTCGTTGATTTTAAATTGAATAATAATCGATAAAATCAACTCCCTTCAGTACTTCAGTACTTTGATATATTTTATAACCCCTTGGATACACCCTGACTTTCTAGAACTGGACATAATATTGTATTTTGTCTTATTCATATGTAGTGTTTGACTCATGTGGGTAATTCGATCCTGCTTTGTTAAGGAGACTTAAAACTGTCCCGAATACATATAACTTTTTTGGTTATCTTAAAAAACTTAAAAGCAGTTTCCAAAATCTTAAAGTGCATCTAGAGAAAAAAACAATCAAGAAATTATTGATAGTTTTCAACTGTACACATGTAAGAATAAAAGGAGAATCTTTAGCACCAGGTTTGATTTGGGGAGGGGGGGTTGAGTTGGATGTGGAGGATTAACACTTAATTTTAATCATTTATAGTTATCATTTTAACTTGAATATTAGTTATAGATCCCCAGGTAGAAAATAGGACTTCAGATCATATCTCAGTAGATCATTTGTCAATTATGCAAGGCGTTATGTGATTTTTTGAACCACTTTTTACATGCTTATGAAACATTTTTGACCCCAAATTATATTTATGTATTTCTTTAAAAAGTACGGGTATAACAAAGCAAAAAAAAAGCCAGTAAATGATAATTTCTTCCACGGGACTAATCCCGTTCGTTTTTACAGTAATTTCAATTTAACCATAACTAATTATAAAACATCAACCTCTGCGTAATCAAGTAAGTTGTATTTATTAATTATTATGGAAATATAATTTAATTTATGATATTTCCATATCAATAATTTACCTGACTTGTTTGTTGAAAGATTGATATTTAAGAAATGAGTTTATTTTTATTGTTAAATTGAAATTATTGTAAAAACGGGCTTGGCAACATGATATGGGTAAAGAATTTGAGTTAGTGAAGCCAATTTTTTTTCCAGTTCCAGTATGGAAGCTGCATATCTCAATTGTTCAATTGATTTGTGTAATGCCTTTATCATGGAATTGATGGAAAAAGAAAAACATATTTTGAAGGCTACACGTGGACATATACCTATTTCTCAGTAGTACAATGCCATTATACTATTGATGGAAAATGAAAAACAGATGAATTTGGAAACCTTATGTAACAATTTTCCCTTTTTTCTGTGCAACGCCATCATGCTATTGATGGAAAATGAAGAACATTTTAATATGGAAACTACGTGTAACAATTTTTCAATTTCTCTGTACAATGCCATGATGCTATTGATGGGAAAAGAAAAGCACATTAAAATGAGACGAACTGAAATCGACATCTATGACCAACTTTACAATGAGGCATGCAGGGGACATAAATGCCGTATAAATACTGGAAGCAGAAAGGAAGGTTTTAGGAGATACTTTTCAGATTTAGACTGTTTCGGCTACTTGACAAGGTATCGTGTTGTGTGGAGTTTAACAAATTTGCATAGTTATGATCCAGTTACAGATTCCGTCATTCTTGTGGAACACCACCCAACCATTCTAGGTACGGTTTATCTATGTTTGAAAGAATCATTCTCCAAAAATGGTGTCAAAATCAACAGAATTAAATTGGTTGACAATTTTATTCAAAGGAACGTGTATATTCGGCACAATGGAATTTTTCATGGAAAATCATTGCGTATTAAACGTGATTTGGCAGTTGGATTTGCATGTGGGCAGTGGCCTTTGCAAAAAGATGATTTTGTGGCGAGATGTAAGAAATTTGAATGGCCTGCGAAGAATACTCTTGAAAACATGGTGTCGTCTGAGTGCTTCTTTGCACCGATTGGCAGCAGACAGTCACGCCATGACAATGACCCAAACAGTGATGTAGAATGGCGTTTGTCGTTTGTACAGGCGGAACAGATATTAGTTCGTGCAATGAACCACAGTCAATTCCTATGTTATGCATTATTAAAATTGTTCATTAAGAAAGTTCTAAACAGAAAAGCAAAAGAAGAGGAGAAACTTCTTTGTTCTTATTACATAAAAACGGCAATGTTTTGGTGCATTCAAACAGATCCTGGGTATAAATGGTCAAAGGAAAACTTCTTTGAATGTTTCTGGAAATGTTACAAGTTGCTGCTGTCTTGGGTGTACTCAGGATACTGTCCGAACTTTTTTATTCCACAAAACAATCTGTTTGTGTGCAAGATTGTAGGAGCTGATCAAGAAAGACTTTTCACAGAAATGTACAATCTGTATTGTTCCGGAAAACAGTGCTTCTCTACTATCACACGTTTACAGACGGCATTGAAATATGGTGCTAGGCCCAAACTGACTGAATTAATTTTCAATCAAGTACACTTCACGGATCGTCTCATTGCAGAGGCAATTGATGATATCAACATCCTCCAGTGTCAAGACATCACGTCTGCGTTGAAAGCATTACCCTTGTACAAAGTTTTGCCCATAGATACCTCCAATTTTGAACAAATTTTGATTACAATGCATGTCTTTAATATTTGTCATGACATAGCTTTGTCTAGACAAAGCTGGTGTCACTGCAAAACAAAATGCAAAAATAACAGACAGATTTATAAAAAAAAACATTAAAAAAGTAGGAATTAGACTGCTAAGGCTGACTTCAAAGTATGGTCCTGCATCGCACCCTTTATATTTAGCACTATTTTGGTACATTGATGGAAATTTTTCGCATTCACTTGATATTTTGAAAAAAATTAGTCGTAGACTTTATCAAGATCATGTCTTCTTCTGGGATAATGATTATGTCGAGCAATTTTACACAAGAAAAATGCAAGGCCAACCTATGTCTGTAAGAATAAAAGAGGGTATGGCTTTTGGGATCTATATTTATTCAATTTCGGGTTTCTCTGAATTGAATATTGAAATTCGTTTTGCTGAGAAACCGGAGAATCCGGCATGTTTAATAATATCTCCGTTTGTCTATACGGAGTTCTTAATATTTTTGTGTCACCATAGACTAAAACATCCAAATGCTAATCGTTCCATACAGAAGATACATTCCTTCCTCAAAAGAGACGATGACCGATATGTCGGAAACGACAGGGACATCGCCTGGGACATTCTGGGAATTTGTCATCAGCTGTCAGGGAATCTAGGAGAGGCTTTATGTGCCTATGAGGAGTCACTGAAGCAAACCAACAATAACAATATAGATGAAGCTGTAGAGGAAGGAATTGCACAGACTGTAAATGAAATGCTTCTTAGGCATGCGCTGATATGGAGTTCGGGGTCCCGTTCTTCCCTAGTAATGTTAAAGTCATAACAATAAGAGTAAATTTATTTTTTATAAGGGCCTTTTCCCCCTCCTTCCTGCAAACACCAATTTCCGCCCCCCCCCCCCCAAAAAAAAATAGAACTCTAGAACTGCGCATATTGTAATAATGAAAAAGAGGATTCAGAGTTTGGAGTTAGTTGTAGTACAATCAAATTTAAAAACATGTTGCGAATGTGATAATCTTTACTTCTGTAAATTCCTACTATATTCCTCTGGTAATAAATGATTTTGTCAAATTAAAAAATGGTTTTTATACAGTTATTCTGCACTTTAAGTCTGTATGTTACATAGAATGGTTCCAAAGATGGATTTTAATTGACGCAATTTAGCAAGATTTACTTTTCATTATCAGACATTTTGTAGGTCAGCATGCCTAGATTCTTTATTTATTTTACTAATTTCAACTTGCCATATTGGTAGTTTTAACACAGATAGCATTGTGCAGATGAAGATTATTCATTTTTAAAGCCTCCTTGAATATTGCGTTTTTGTGTTAATTTTCCCCGGTATATTTCTGCACATCTCATTGAAGTTGCTGAAACAAAGTGGATTTTTTTTACAGTCCTGACTTATAACATGAAAAATCAATTATACAGAAACCACGTATAATTCAGTTAAAAAGATATGGATTTTGATTTTCCCATGATATATACGCACCATATCAATATACTGCTCTCAGTCAGTAAGAGTTAACATTGCTTTGGAAGTGGTGCAGCTTCTCGACTTTCATTGCTACTCAACAACGTGGGCCAGTCAATTTAGTTTCTCATCCATATAGCAATACTAGGATGAAATTCATCTATTTCACAAGAGTAAGTTATGTCATTCAGACAGCTTTCAGTTACCTCTCGGTCAAATTTCAGTGAATGTACGGCAGAACCTCATCATGTTTTTGCTCAATTACACTTTGCCAATAGAGACAAACTTACCAATTCTACCATGGTTTGTAAAAAAGAAAATTTTCGTTTTAAAATGCATAGTAGATTTTTTCTTTTTCCACTTCATAGAAGAGTACAGAGACAAATGAATAAAAATATTTGGCAAGATGTAATTTTATTCAAATGTTTGTTCGTAATTACAAAGGTGGCAGTTATAGCAAAGAATGATTTTGTGATGGTTAAAAAAAGTCTTGAAACATTACCTGCATGAACTGATTTTATATAATTGTTTTGTATAATCGTCGATCTACGTCAAATTGTACAGATATTACAACTGTAAAATTATACTTTAAGATATTAAATTATTTCATATCTTGGCATAAATTATAATGAATCAATTCTTAAAGAGTTGTTCATTATACTGTACAAGGTAAACACACAATGTAAGCATCGACCATTCAGTCAATGTTAGATGTAACTGAAAGATTTTGAAAGGTGACTGAATGTATGCCATTCAGTAACCAATCAGTAAGATGTACGTTTCATTTACTTATTAGTTAATTGTACCTGCCAGTCACCTTTCAGTTACCAATCAGTTACTTTTCAGTTACCTGTCAGTCATCTACTAGTTACCTTTCAGGAACCCATCACTAACCTTTCAGTTACCTATCACTTACTTTTTAGTTACCTGTCAGTTACTTGTCAGTTACTTGTCAATAACCTTTCAGTCATCTGTCAGTTACCTTTCGGCTACCTTTCATTTGACTGAATGGCAGAGCTTTGTCTTGTGACAAAACAGGGGAAATGAACGTCGGGCATCATTTAAGGAGGCTGGAAGAATGAATTAACCATCTGATCTTAATTAGAGTTTTAGATATGATTTATGTAGCTGTTAACCATCATTAAGTTAAATAAAAAACGCATACATTTTTTTAACTTTGAAATTTAAAAATGTTGCTTTAACTTTAAACAGAGCTCTTCTTTTTATGAAGATTAATATAATCTTAAAAAGGCAACGACCATCCAACCATCTTAAGCAGTTACTTTAGTATTTATATGATATTTTATTTGTACTTATTGGAAAAGACCAGGTCCCAGTCATATTGAAGCTGTTTTAGAACTTGTAATCTGCATTAAAGATTTATTGTTCCTAAAAGTCATACAAAATCAAAAATACAACATTTGATCGGATTTGCTATAATGTTAATATTAATTAATAAGTTAGTTAGTGATTCACTACGGAAATATATTGGGTTGATCAATCTCATAGATGGCGAGGCGAAGCCGAGCCGTCTATGAGATTGATCAACCCAATATATTTCTATAGTGAGTCAGTAACTAACCTAATAAGTGTTTTGTTTTCCCGAGGACTATCAAGCGACATATTCATTCACAAATAGCGGTGATCTACGCAAAGCAATGTACAAGATGCCTTACATCTCGTCCAATTAAACGCATTTAAACTCTTCAAAATTTTCAATACTACCTTTCAAATACGCTTTAAAAATCTTCGTTTCATCTATATTACTAACAATGCTTTGGTGCCTTTCAATTTTAAACCTCTACAGAGATTTGTGCAAATTTAGACGCTGCCATTTCGTTCTGCTCCAGACACAACAATGTGACGTCAATATCCAAAGGGCAACTACTCTAATTTAAAACCAATTCAAAAGGGCACTACTCTTAATATTTTAATGACTTACTGAATACGATTTCTGTGTTAAATATGAAATATCGATATGAGTAGGTTAGGCGGTGGCCAATGACGGCCATATTGCCTAATATTAATCTTCAAAGAACCTACATAGAGATATATGAGGCAATCACGTGTCATGTTTAATCCAATGAAAATGTGACATTTCAGTCCGAGGGAAAAACAATATCAATGTATTTCCCTTATCAACCTATAATACACAACTGTTTGGTAAATAAAGATCTTTTATGATCTTTGGAATAAGAAAGTCACGTTTATTCAATTTTAGTTTTAAAATTTTGTTATTTTACGTTAAAAAATAATTGTGTTCAATTTGCAAACATACTGCTTTTTTCCAAAGAAATGTTTAGATTGCGCCATTTAACCGAGCATAACGCAACAAAATAAGACAGGTATAACTTTTTTCAATTCTGAAATGATGTATTTAAATTAGAAACATGTTCTTTATACTGTCCTTGATGCCAAGGACATTTCACTAGTACTCTTCAACTTATATACTTATATAAACCGTTGCCACTTAGTGTTTCGACAAGTAGAAAATAATACTTCATTGCAAGGTGCGTTAGACATTTCTAGGTCGAATTTTTTTTGTTACTCAGCTTTGCATGTAGTTGGCTGGATGGCTTATTTTACCTAAATCGTAATCACGCCTCTGAGTACTTCAAGAAGCACCCATGTCTGTTTGATTTATCTTAAACGTGTCTGAGCTCATATAGATTCGTTTGTTTGTAAAATAGAGACAGCAAGTGTACAGTGGTCGATTTAAACAAATAACAAAGGCTTGGTTCGAATGTTGGTAAAACATAATATTGAACCTTAATGGGGACTCGTTCACGGTGCTTGATTTCCTGTAGATACTTATTATAAATATGTTTGAGAATAAACTAAATGTAAAATGTCGAATATTGTAGCCATGTCAACATCCATAGTTACTGCCAGAAGTCAATGGAATATGTTGTGATAGAATGATGCTCCTTTTTATTTTTTTGGGTTAAATTTGATATGTTAGTTGCCATTACATTGAAAATAATTGATCCCATTTACAGTGAACTATAGTTCCTAAATATAATTCAGTTAAGCGCAGTTCTGTCGATGAATTGTATATTCTTTTTTAATTGTTTATGCGTGTCAAACAAATTTGCTAAAATGGGGCGAATCTTTACCTTTTTCATTCGTAAAATATAATTTTTGGGGTTAAAAAGCTTAAAAAGGAAACATCAAACAAAATTTCTGACTATTTCTGCAACAAGAAAGTAACCTAAACAAGACCAGAGGTAAAATTAAACTCAGATATGTTAACGTAGTATTCTAGTTTAATTGATATTCGTTCATAAGAAATTTTCATGGATTTCATTTTTGGGTTAATCCACAAATTAAATATTCACTGAAGTGTAGATTCTTATAACATAACTCGGCATGTTTAGAAACATCTTCATTTGTTTTATAGAGTTCTTGATATTTTTTAGGCCACCATCGACTAAAAAGCCCGAATGCTGATTGTTCCATTCAGACATTACATTCCTTCCTCAAACGAGACGATTACCGATATGTCGATTCCGCCAGGGACATCGCCGGGGACATTCTGGGAATATGTCATCAGCTGTCAGGGAATCTAGGAGAGGCTCTAAGTGCCTATGAAGTGCCTATGAAGAGTCATTAAGGCAAACAAACATTAGCAATATAAATGAAGCTGTAGAGGCAAGCATTACACAGACTGTAGATATGCTTCTAGTGATATAACGATGGTTCAATGTTCATTTAGATTTGGTTGTAAAACAAATCAAATGGAGAAACATGTTTCGAAAGTGATAGTCTTTGCATCTGTTCACTCCTCTATATACCTTTAAATTGTTAATAAACAAGGTGTGAACTGAACTTTAAAACAAAATTGCATTGTATATGTATGTAGAAGCATGTTTATGGTAGATGATTTTATTAAAATAGATCTTATGGTCAAACAATTCCTTAAGGTCAAGATCTAGTAAATGATTCCAGAGTGTCTTTTATTTGCTAGAACCATTAAGACGTCATAATTGATTTTGATGAATCTTTTCCCGTATTTTACGGCTTTAAAGCAATTATGTAGAAAATAAAACAATATTTTGACATTCTATATTTAATCACGTGAAAAGTAATCCCGGTACCTATATTCAATTTGACATAATTTTAAAGAGGAGGTCAAGAGCTTGTTTCATGCCGTTTTTGGAGAGACTGTAGGCATTCTAGATATATTTCATAAGTCAAAAATGGACAAAACTCCGAGATTTGTTACTTTTATCATACATATTTCATAGAAAATGGTTGTTTAAAACATGATTTTTAATTGAGTTTACCAAAAATTTAAGCCCCGGTACAACCTATGAAACAGAGATATTGTTATGGAAAGAATTTATATCTTGAATTTCATTAACCTGTAGGCACCTTTCATTTACTAGATCCTGACCTTAAGACATCAAAAAACATACACTGATACTAATACACGTTTTAGTACGAACGTTTTTTTTTTAAAAAAAGTGTTTATTGATAATTATCTAATTGAAAAAAATACATTTTTAGTATGCAAAGGATATGATAGATCATATGATGTGATATATGTGATATATATCATATATAGGATATGATTAATCATCAGAACTCCTAATAACAATTAAGTACTATGAAGTAGTCCATGGAAAACTAAGGCATATTGAACATTTTTTTCTAAACTACATTAAATGCGTCCTTTAAAATCGTTTTGAGGCTAAATGAACCTTTTTTTATATGATATTAATATGAAAATTATTTTCTCAATATGCGTATGGTAAGTTACGAATTGTATGATATTTTCAAATTGATGAAAGCTTTTACAACTTTCTTAAATGAGATTTGTAGGAATATAATTTTATCTAAATATGTATTTAGTGAATCTTTAACAGATAATTTAGCCATTTCATATATATTGAAGAAGTAAGGGTGGTACAACAGTGGGATTGCAATTAAGATAACACTAGCAAGAAAAGATCGTTGGTTTTTTTAATAGCTTCTACAGTTAAACCAACAAAAAGATATTTATCACACTCACACGACTGTTACACTGTGAAAGCAGTGTAATGAATAGAAAACCCGTAAATTCTAACAGTGTAGAAAGTATTCTCAGGTCGGTCATTTCCTTTGAAAGAAGGAAGAAAAAATCTTAAATTTAAAAATCAATGGAGGAAGGTGCGCTGATTAAGGCACCACAGTAAATTCGCCACTGACCTGTTAAAAAAAATTAAAAAAAAAAATCAACTCCCCCGTTTAGTAGTTGCTAGCAACAAGAAAATATAACACACAGATGCATTGTAACCGGACTTTAAATTCCATTTAAAAAAAACTAATTGTTAACTTCGTCTCATACCTTGTCCGCCTGGGTTTCTAGACAGGTAAGACGTTTTTTTTGTTGAGTTCAATTATATTTACACATATAAATGGTTGTACAACGCATGTGTTTACAATAATCGTCAGATATAATTAATGTCAGATATGCGTTGGTTTTGTTTTGAAAATGATCAATAAGTTTTACCTGTCAAGCCAATGTATTCTGATCTCTAACTCTTGGGCGCGGCCATTTTGAAATTCAAAAAGAATATCCTTGTTTGTTATCGGGCTTGCTTTCAACACAACCTTCAAAAGATTCACAGAATTAACTTTCAAAAGGGGGGGGGGACATAAGTGTTTTACAAACATCTCTTGTCATTTTTGTTCTTTATGTCATTGCGCAGCAAACAGTATATATGTTATAACCTCATGGAGACACCATGACTTTCTAAAACTGGACATAATAAAGTATTTTATCTTATTCATAATTATATAGTGTCTGACCAATGTAGGTAATTCCTAGCCTAATGATGAACCTGCATTGTTAAGGAGACTTAACAATCTTAAAAATAAAAAAAAGCAATTTCCAAAATCTTAATATGCATCTAGAGAAAAATACCAATCAAGAAATTATTAATACTTTGCAACTGTACACATGTAAGAATAAAAGAAGAATATTCAAAATAAGGTTGATGAGGGGGTGGGTGTGGAGGATAAACCCTTAATTTTAATCATTTATTGTTATTAATTTTAACTTGAATATTAGTTATAGATCCCCAGGTAGAAAATACGGATTCTGTTCATATCTCAATAGATCGTTTGTCAATTATGCAAGGTGTTATTTGATTTTTTAAAACACTTTTTACAGGTTTATGAATTTTTTTTTACCCCAAATTATATTTATGTATTTCTTTAGAAAGTACTGGTATAACAAAGTAAAAACAAGCCAGTAAAATAATGATTTCTTCCACGGGACCAATCCCGTTCGATTTTATAGTAAATTCAATTCAACCATAACTATATATTATAAAACATCAACCTCTGAGCAATCAATTAAGTTGTGTTTATTCCTTATTATGGAAATATAATTTAATTTGCATTATGATATTTCCATATTAATAATTTACCTCACTTGTTTGTTCAGAGGTTGATATTTTATGAATGAGTTTATTTATTGTTGAATTGAAATTATTGTAAAACCGGGCTTGGCAACATGATGTGAGTAAAGAATTTGAGTTAGTGAAGCTAATTTTTTTTATTTCAGTTCCAGTATGGAGGCTTCATATCACAATTGTTCAGTTGATTTGTGTAATGCCATTATGATGAAATTGATGAAAATAGAAGAATATATTATAAAGGCTACTCGTACACATCTACCTATTTCTCAGTACAATGCCATTATGCTATTGATGGAAAATGAAAAACAAATGAATTTGGAAACTTTATGTAACAATTTTCCATTTTTTCTGCACAAAGCCTGGATGCTATTGATTGGAAATGAAAAACATTATAATATGGAAATTACATGTAACAATTTTTCAATTTTTCTGTACAATGCCATGATGCTGTTGATGGGAAAAGAAAAGCACATTAAAATGAGACGAACTGAAATCGACATCTATGACCAACTTTACAATGAGGCATGCGGGGGACATAAATGCCGTATAAATACTGGTAGCAGAAAAGAAGGTTTTAGGAGATACTTTGCAGATTTAGATTGCTTCTGCTACCCGACAAGGCATCGTGTTGTGTGGAGTTTAACAGATTTGCATAGTCATGATCCAGTTACAGATTCCGTTATTCTTGTGGAACACCACCCAACCATTCCAGGAACGGTTTATCTATGTTTGAAAGAATCATTCTCGAAAAATGGTGTCAAAATCAACAGAATTAAATTGGTTGAAAAAAATTCTCGAAGGAATAAGTTTATTTGGCACAATGGAATAATTCACGGAGATCCTTTGCGTTTCAATCGTGATTTGGCAGATGGCTTTGCATGTGAGAAATGGCCTCTGGAAACACATGATTTCATGACAAGATGTAGGAAATTTGGCTGGCCCGCAAAAAATACTCTTGAAAACATGGTGTCGTCTGGGTGCTTCTTTGCACCGGTTGTCAGCAGACAGTCACGCCATGACAATGACCCAAACAGTGATATAGAATGGCGTTTGTCGTTTGTACAAGCTGAACAGATATTAGTACGTGCAATGGATTACTGTCAATTCCTATGTTATGCATTATTAAAACTGTTCATAAAGAAAGTTCTAAACAGAAAAGCAAAAGAAGAGGAGAAACTTCTTTGTTCCTATTACATAAAAACGGCAATGTTTTGGTGCATTCAAACAGATCCTGGGTATAAATGGTCAAAAGAAAACTTCTTTGAATGCTTCTGGAAATGTTACAAGTTGCTACTGTCTTGGGTGTACGCAGGATACTGTCCAAACTTTTTTATTCCACAAAACAATCTGTTTGTGTGCAAGATTGTAGGAGCTGATCAAGAGAGACTTTTCACAGAAATGTACAATCTGTATTGTTCTGGAAAACAGTGCTTGTCTACTATCACACGTTTACAGACGGCATTGAAATATGGTGCTAGGCCCAAACTGACTGAATTAATTTTCAATCAAGTACACTTCACGGATCGTCTCATTGCAGAAGCAATTGATGATGTCAACAACCTCCAGTGTCAAGACATCACGTCTGCGTTGAACGCATTACCCTTGTACAAAGTTTTGCCCATAGATACCTCTAATTTTGACCAAATTTTAATTACAATGCATGTCTATAACATTTTTCATGACATCGCTTTGTCTAGGCAAAGATCGTGTCACTGCAAAACAAAATGCAAAAATAACAGACAGATTTATAAAAAACATAAAAAAGTAGGAATTAGACTGCTAAGGCTGACATCAAAGTATGGTCCTGCCTCGCACCCTTTATATTTAGCATTATTTTGGTACATTGATGGAAATTATTCGCATTCACTTGATATTTTGAAAAAAATTAGTCGTAGACTTCATCAAGATCATGTCTTCTTCTGGGATAGTGATTATGTCGAGCAATCTTACACAAGAAAAATGCAAGGCCAACCAATGTCTGTAAGAATAAAAGAAGGTATGGCTTTCTGGATCTATATTTATTCAAATTCAGCCTTTTTTGAATTAAATATTGAAATCAGTTTGCTAAGAAAACAGGGGATTCCGGCATGTTTAGCCATATCTCCGTTTGTTTTTACGGAGTTCTTAACATTTTTGTGTCACTACAAACTAGAGAGCCCGAATGCTGATCGTTCCATTCAGAGGATACATTCGTTCCTTAAAAGAGACGATGACCGATATGTCGGTTCCGCAAGGGACATCGCCTGGGACATTCTGGGAATTTGTCATCAGCTGTCAGGGAACCTAAGACAGGCTCTAAGTGCCTATGATGAGTCATTAAGGCAAACCAACATTAGCAATATAAATGCAGCTGTATTGAAAAGAATTGCACAGACTGTAGATGATATACGTTTTATGCATGCTTTGATTTCGAAGTTAAGGAGTGGTCCGGTCCTCTAATAGTTATTTTAAATCTATAACTTTCGGAGTAAATTTATCTTCAAATGAGGCTTTGGATCCCTCCTGTAAACACTGTGATTTGTCCGAATCCTCATTTTTAGTAGCTCCGCGCATATTGTAATAAATGAAAAAGAGGGTTCGGAGTTTGGAGTTGATTGTTAAACAATCAAATCTGAAAGTATGTTGCGAATGTAATATTCTACTTCTGTACATTTCTTACATGTATCTTTTTTTGTAATAAACGAGGTCGTTTTTATACTATTATTTAGCACTTTATGTTTGTACGATGAACAGTATGGTTCCAAAGATCTTATAAATGGATTTTAATGGACGCAATATAGCAAGCGTTACTTTTTGTCGGGTATTCATTTTTAACTCTTTATTGAATTAGTTGTTGTGTTAATATATTGATTTTCTGCACATTTTCTTTAAAGTTAGATGCTCTGTGGCAATGCACTTTGAAAACATAATGCACTTTGAAACATTTTTTTCAAAGTGCGTTAAATTTTGGACAAAATTAACGCACTTTGAACATTTTTTTCAAAGTGCGTTAAATTTTTTACCAAGTTAACCCACTTTGAAAAAAATGTTCAAAGTGCGTTAGGAAGGTACATCAACATCTTTTAGTCTCGACACTCTTAACGCACTTTGAAAAAATTATTTTTATATTAAAAATTCTGGAACTGAATTTTTATTTGTTGATAGTATGATGATTTGTTAACACTCGTGAATCTAATTTAACGTATTTAGAACGGGGATGGGGGTGGGGGGTTACCAAAGATACAGGTCAAATACCAGCGCATCATTTAATTGATTACAAGAAGAAGGTCCCCTATCCCTCATTTTCCTTCCAAACCATGATATTCAGCAACTTTGGGTAAACATTTAACTGTTTTAAGATCGGAAAAATAAAAATGCTCTGTATAAGTACATGCAGTGTTCTTGAAAAAAAAACCGAGCTGGCCGAACAATAATTTCTCCATTGGTATGTTCAAGAATCTATGTGTTTCAACAGTAACCCTCTTTTCGCATTCTAATCAAATAAATCACTTCACTAATATTTACATACCAAATATTAAATTATTATAAACTTAAAAACAAGCATTAGGGTGTGGGTTAGTTTTCTCGCACTGATCTTCTAAAAGATCATATTGTTTTTGAATAACAGAACTAAGGTATCCTTTTTTCCATCATACAAATTGCAATAAGCCAGTAGAAATATATTATACATTGATCTCCATTATATATATATATATATATATATATATATATATATATATATATATATATATATATATATATATATATATATATATATATATATATTTGATCGGGCATTGCACAGTATACTAGATAACAGGTAAATTTGCTGCATACTCAAACAAGAGGTCCATGATTAAATCAGCTTAATGGAGTCATAATACAAACTATCTTGACAATGTACAATAATACATGTATATTCTTATGTTTATAATCATTAGTCCCTTTTCTAACAGATTGATTTTATAGTCATATCACCTGTTGAGTATTGCAGTTCTCAAAAAGATCCTTAACAATAGTTAATATATGGGATATAAACCTACATCAAACTCTGAACCTTCTTGTGAGGCCAAAGAATTGTCCTTGGGCCAAAGTCTTAACAATTATAAAAAATCATCTGGCTGATTAGTTTCTGAGAAGAAGATTTTTAAAGAATAACTCTATATATTCCCATGTAAAACTTTAACACCCCCCATTCTGGCCCCATCCTACCGCCAGGGTTCATAATTTTCACAACTTTGAAGCTACACTACCTAAGGATACTTCCACACAAGTTTTAACTTTTCTAGCCGATAACTTTATGAGAAGAAAATTTTTAAGGATTTACTCTATATATTCCTATTTAAAACTTCGACAACCCATTGTACCCCATCCTACCCCCGGGGGTCATGCATGATTTTCACAGCTTTGAATCTACACTACCTGAGGATGCTTCCACACAAGTTTCTGTTTTCCTGGCTGATTAGTTTCTGAGAAGAAGATATTTCAAGATTACTCTATATATTCCTATGTAAAACTTCGACCCTATTGTGGCCCCACCCTATTCCCGGGGGTCATGATTTTCACAACTTTGAATCTACACTACCTGAGGATGCTTCCACACAAGTTTCAGTCCTCCTGGCTGATTAATTTCTGGGAAGAATTTTTTTAAAGATTTACTCTACATATTCGTATGTAAAACTTCGACCCCCCATTGTGGACCCACACTACCCCCGGAGGTCATGATTTTCACAACTTTGAATCTACACTAGCTGATCGAGGATGCTACAACACAAGTTTCAGTTCTCCTCGCTGGTTACTTTATAAGAAGAAGATTTTAAAGATTTACTCGATATATTCCTATGTAAAACTTCGAACCCCCATTGTGGCCCCACTATACCACCGGGGGTCATGATTTTCACAGCTTTGAAATTACACCACCTGAGAATGTTTCCACACAAGTTTCAGCTTTCCTGGATGATAAGTTTCTGAGAAGATTTTTAAAAGATATACTCTCTATATTCCTATGTAAAACTTTGATCCCCCATTGTGGCCTGACCCTACCCCCGGGGTCATGATTTTCACAGCTTTGAATCTACAATACCTGAGGATGCTTCCACACAAGTTTCAGTTTTTCTGGCTGATTAATGTCTGGGAAGAAGATTTTTAAAGATTTACTCAATATATTCCTATGTAAAACCCCGACCCTAATTGTGGCCCCACCCTATCCCCGGGGGTCATGAATTTCACAACTGTGAATCTACACAACCTGAGGATGCTTCCACACAAGTTTCATCTTTCCTGGCTGACTAGTTTCTGAGAAGAAGATTTTTAAAGATTTACTATATATATTCCTATTTAAAACTTCGACACCCCATTGTGGCCCACCCTACCCCGGCCCGGGGATCATGATTTTCACAACTTGGAATCTACACTACCTGAGGATGCTTCCACAAAAGATTAATCTTTCCTGGCCGATAAGTTTCTGAGAAGAAGATTTTTAAAGATTTACTCTATATATTCCTATGTAAAATTTCGACCCCCATTGTGGCCCCACCCTACCCCCGGGGATCATGATTTTCACAACTTTGAATCTACACTACTTGTATGCTTCCACACAAGTTTCAGCTTTCCTGGCTTTATGGTTCTTGAGAAGAAGATTTTTGAAAATTTCTCGAAATGTTTTATTAATTTCTTATTATCTCCCCTTGAAAACGGGTGTGACCATTAATTTTCACAACTTTAAATCCCTTTCCCTAAGGATGATTTGTGCCAAATGTGTTTGAAATTGGCCGAGTAGTTCTTGAGAAGATGTTGAAAATGTGAAAAGTTTACGGACAGACGGACGAACAGAAGGACAGACGGACGATAGACAAAATGTGATCAGAATAGCTCATGATAAGCTATGAAGTTTATGTCATATTGGATAATTCAAACCTCTCGAATTTTTTTTTTGTGTAAATTGTCGATTATTGTCTTATAAGAAAAGAAAAAATTCTCATCTAGAAACTGTTGATCAAGTTAGCTGAGAATGCATGAGTTCTTTTTTTAAAAATATCACATATTAAGCTCAACACGGTTAAAACAATCATTTATTGGATATAAAACTATCAACTATTTTCACTAAAACATGAACCTTTTTTGAAAGTGCGTTAATATTGACGATTTCAAAGCACTTTGAAAGAAAAATCAAAATAACGCACTTTGAAAATTGTTTTCAAAGTGCGTAATTTTTCAAAGTGCGTTGTAACAATGCTCAAAGAAAGTGGAATATGCACTGTCTTGACTTATTAAAAACATGGAAAACCATTTATAAATAAACCAAATGGATTCAATTATAATATATGATATAAAATATGAACGTTTATTTTAACATGATCAAGTTGCTGGTTTTAAGTCAATGAGAGTAAACATTGTGTTTGAAGACGTACAGATTCTCGACCTGCATTGTAATTGCAACATCGTATACCAGCGTGAACCAAGCAATTTGGTATTTCCTCCACATAGCAATACGAAATATATCCAGAATTTCGTCATTTTTTGTTGAATTATACTTGGTTTGTGAAATGGGACGGTTTTTTGTTAGAATGTATAGTAGATTATTTTATAAAAATTTAAATTAACGAATTAGTATAGAGACTAATTAATGGTAAAATACTATGTACAGGGTTATTTTTGACCCATGTAATTTTCGCCCTTTTACACTTGCAAGCTTTTTCGCCCCGTCTTGAGTTCGTCCAGATGCAGTTGTGTTAAAAAAGATATTATTTGCAATGAGGGAGAAAGGGCGAAAATAAAACGAGGGCGAATATTTTCCTATATACAGTATTTTACAAAATGTAACTTCATTTGATTGCTTATTTTTAATTTCGAAGGGGCACTTTTACAAAAGAGTGATTTTGTGGAGGTTCAAATTAAATGATATAAAACACATGTATTACAATGTATGGATAGTACATGTATATCATTGTTAAATATGAACACAATGTCAAAACAGGATTTAACAATAAAAGGAAAATCACAGATGTTTAGAAAAAAAATTCATGAAATTCTATCATGACCTTTTTAATAAAAAGAAAATTAATTTTTGTCAAAACTTCAATCTATTTTGAAACCTTACCTGCATGAACTGATGCTATATAATTGTTCTGTATAATCGCCGATCTAAGTCCAATCGTACAAAAAAGACATATTTGAAATTATAACTTAATTTTAAAAGATATAAATAAATCTCATCTCATAACACGAATAATAATGTATTTTATAAAAAAAAAAAAGAAGAAGTTGTTGATTACACTGTACAAGATAAAAGACACAGAATGAAGTCAACTGATGTTACATGAAACTGAAAGATTTGACAAAATGACAGAAGTATGCAATTCAGTCACATTTTAGTTACACGTAGTTTTCAATTACCTGTTAGTCACCTTTCCGTCATCTGTCGGTTACATATCAGTAACCTTTCAGTCACATGTCAATTACATATCAGTTACCTTACAGTAACCTTTAACATGTACCTGTCTCAGGAACATCATTAAGAAATCGTATACTTTTTCAGTTCATTTTATTGGTACGAAATCAATGAAATGTGTAAATCTTGCTCCATTATCAATAGTCTTGACAAAAAGACAGTGCTTCTCTCTATATAAACTGTACTCCTCCGCGCGTTTTACCGCTATTTTCAGCCTGCACTATTTCCCGGATTTTCACCTGAGAGCTCTGACAGGAAGAAATAAGCCAGTATGTCGTCATCTCACCCTTTCCCTGATTCAAGAAAAACAAATTATTATATATTAAAATGTTTCTAATACTTTCTGAGTTAAAAAAAAAATGTTTTTTTCCAGTGGACATCTAACATTTATAATATGTGAACTTGGTTTATCGACAAGGAGAGAATACTATTTCGTTGCAAGCTGCGTGAGAAAGTTCTAGGTCGACTTTTTTGGGGTTATTGCAGCTTTGCATGTAGTTGGCTGAAAGACATAGATTACCTTGACCGTAACAACACCTCTAAGCACTGTCGTAAATATCCCTGTCTGTTTGATAAGCTTGTACGTGTCTGAGCTCAAATGAATACGTCCGCCTGTGAAAAGAGATCAAAGAAAGATGAACCAAACTTCAGAGTATTAGTTCGATTGCCGGTTAGGAAATACTGTTACCCAAATTTGATTCGCTCGCGAGAAATTTGCAAAGGTTCGCGAAAGCCTCGTTGCATGTCGCTTATGGTTTTCGCCGCGAGCCAGACATCAAATGTCTCTGGTATTTCTATTCCAGACATTGTGGAATCATTCGACTTCTTAATGGCTAAATTTTCGTGGCATTCATGGATAGCCCTCTTCCGCGAATTCAAATCCTCCACAAAAGATTTTTGAAAGAAAACGTTTTCTTACTAAAACTGAAACCCGACGCATCCACAAAATTACATTCCCACGATAAAGCAAAAATCCTACAATCCACGAAAATTGGCTCTCATGAATTTAAATAATTCCATAGCAATCTACATTTTGGTCGCGAACCAATGTTGCCGCAAAATAAAGTTAATTTACAGGACCTTGATCTAACTGGTGAAGATTCTTCTAATATGCTTGATTTACTGAGGGCATTCCTTGGAAATTGAGATTAAATTGAATACAGTAAAACACGATTATACCGAAGTCCCAGGAGGGGCAATATTACTACGTGATAAGCGTAATTCGTTACATCCGTCATGTTTACAACTTGTTATTAAGTCACGGGGAAATGAAAATCACTTTGCTGTAAGCGTCAATTCATTATAAGCGTGTTCGCTATAACCGTGTTTTACTGTATATCAACATTCAGTGTATATTTTTCGTTTCGCCAATAAAGTACTCATAGCAACCTGGAAATGTTATTACATTTAAAAAAAATTTGTCACACGACATGTCCGTCTTTACGATGAATTCTTTTCCGATAGGTTGTACTAAGATCCATCTGTAATATGACGACATGGTCCCGCATCGTGGGTTTCTACACTCAGTAACCATGTGTTTGTTTTCAAAATGGGAGGTGCACAATATTCGTATAAATATTAGGCTGACTTCTGCTGGTAATGAGTTTCACATCTTTGTAAATTTTCTTTCGTGGATTAGCCGTTAATGAAGATGTTATTTAGTTGATGAATTATTGGAGTTATGTTCTGGTTCTTTGGATTATAGGTATGCACAAGTGGAATAATATCACTGGTTTTTTTCCTGATGTTTACTGCCTAATAATTCCGATCTATCATATTTCTTGGCTTTACGAATTCAATCGTTGATGAGACCTTCGGGATAACATTTTTTTCTATGAATGCCATTCGTAAATCAAACAAAATGGAAGAATCGCTGCTAATAATGTCGACGTCCGGTATATTAACTTGTTTTGCGACAACATTGATACGCGACCATTTTTCTCATAGCTTTATAATAACAGACCTTGTATACAATGGTGAAGGTGGAGAATATTTGGTTGATATGAACATGAGTGTAAATTTATAGAACTACCACCCGATCCTTACAGTTATCATCTTTTCCTAAAAGAAATCTATCAAGTTTTTTCATCTTTTAGTAGGAGACAACGGAATTCCGTGGTTCCGTACAGATTGACAAGAGACTTTTAGTAAAAGAACTTTGTCTCCGTATATAGGCCTTATGCGAAGAGCAAGACTTGATAAAGCGCTGTTAGAAAAAGAATCCGTGACGGATTGAAAACAACTGTTAGAAGAAGACAACGCTCTGCAAGCCGCAATTTATGGACGAACCCGATTTAAAAATAATTCAGTATGTGCTTTTGTACAGAACAATGAAATGATTAAAAAAAATTATTATTCATAAATCAATTTCTCTATAATACGGAATACAAACCGTACTGCAATCCATGATACATAGGAAAACTTGATAGGCTAATATGTACAACATTTACGTTTTTTATAGAGTACATGATTTAAATGAAACTTTCTTAATACAAATAAAATCATTCAAAATGTAAAAAAAACAACAACATTTGACAAGTTGAATGATGAATTAAAAATAAGACCCCCCCCACCCCGTTGTTAACATCTTGACTTTTCACTTTACCCGTACAATGTAGTCGGGATCGTCTTCCTCCATTTTGACCTTCGGATTCAGCAACGTTCCTAGAAAAGGTGATGCATAAAATAGTTGTTTTCATATATTTTCATGGATATAAAACATTTTTAACAAACTAATATCGTATTTATATACATCTGTACCATATCGTTCACAAATTTGTGGAGGTGTAACGTTGGCATTTCTGTTTCAAGGTGGTTCAAACACATTGTAAATAATCCCTCTTTTTGGGAAATGGATCTATTTGTACACATTCATGCGCGGATCTAGAGGGGGGGTCCCGACCCCCCCCCCCCCCCCCCTGGAAAATGAAAATTTATTAAATTTACATAGTAAAATTATCGCGAAAATATGCCTCGGACCCCCCCCCCCCCCCCTGGCAAACACAATTATCCTTCGGACCCCCCCCCCCCCTGGAAAAAATTTCTCGATCCGCGCATGCACATTGTAACCTACATGTCATTCATTTATCAGATGATTGGAATCCACGAGGCTATATTGGGGCATTGACCATATATACATGTAGCTTTGGTCTAATGGGTTACCTTTATTCAGACAAACCCGCTGCAGAATACAAAAAATATTGTCCTGGGAGGGGGAGGGGGGGGCATGAAATACAGATGTGAACTGAGTTTTTTTAGCTCTACTAAGCTAAAGGCTCAAATGAGCTTCTTTTTTTATCTGTTGTCTTTTGTTGTCATCTTTGTTGTTGTTGTAAGCTCTTCACAGTTTCATCTTTTTCTCAAGAACCACTGGGCCAATTTCAACTTATACTTGGTACAAAGAATCATTAGGTGAGGGGGTTTATTAAAATAAAGGGTTACATCCTCTTTCAGGAGAAGAAAAATCAAGAATTTTTGACATTTTGGTATTAAAAAAGATTCTCTTCTCATGAACCATTGAGCCAGAAAAAATGAAATTTGGTTGGAAGCATCTCCAGGTAGCGTAGATTCAAGTTTGTTGAAATCATGATCCCCAGGAGCTACAATAGAGGTTAATTTTTTTTTTACATAGAAATACTGTATAAAAATGTTTAAATATCTTTTTTTTTAAAACCAATAGGCCAAGAATGCTGTTACTTGTCGGGTAATGTAGATTCATGATTTCAAGGGCTGAGGTGCCTCAGGTGGGGCTACAATTAGGGGTTGAATTTTTACATAGGAATGTATGGAGAAAAATCTTTAAAGGGGCATGGTCACGATTTTGGTCAAATTTTATTTTTATGCTTTTATTATTTACAATGCTTTAGAAATGCATTTCTAATGACGAAATTAAATTTGAGAGTCATTCGAAGAGTTATAAGCAAGATACAGGGCTCACAATTCTTTGTCATGTAAACAAGGCTCGTGCCCTGTTTTTGTTTACATAGGTTCCATATACCAGTATAAAATCTTTTTCCAGCTTATTTGTCTATCTTTTTATTTCTTTTAAGCATAGATATACAGTTCCTAACGTTTAACACAATCGTTTTAGGTTTAAAACTGACATTATTCCTTCAAAGTTCAAAATGTAAACAAACGCTTTGTTTACATAGCGAAGAATTTCAAGCTCTGTAACTCGCTTATAACTCAACAAATGAGACTCAAATTTCAGTAGCCTAGTATTAAAAATGCCTTTCTGAAGCATTGTAAATATTAGAATCGAAAAAAAAATTTTGACCAAAATTGTGACCATGCCCCTTTAAACATTTTCTACTTTGAAACCAATAGGCCAGGAATGCTTTAGAACCATTTTAACAAGGCCTTGGACTTTCAGTAGGACGTTACTATCTATTTCTTGCATCAAAAGAAGTTAACAATGACGCTGGCTTCAGGTGAAATATACACCGATTGAGTAGTCTTAGCTCAAAAGCCAGACAAATCGTGTTAATTTCAAAGAGCAATGGCTGAGTGGCATACAATGAATTAGACAGGCCTACGTCACATTGTAGTTTGACGTTTGACACCAACTACCCAAAGTCCAAGCTCTTGTTAAAATGGTTCTAACTTGTGTTGAACCGGTCCCACGTAGTGTAAATTTAAGTTTGTTCAAAATTCCTTGGGTAGGCTTGGGCCACAATGGGGTGAGGGTCAAATTTTTACATAGGAATATATAGAAAAAAGTCTTTAAAAATCTTCTTCAAAAACACCATTTGGCCAGGAATGCTGTAACTTGTGTGAAAGCATTCCAAGGTAGTGGTTATTCAAATTCCCCAGGTGTTGGTTTTGGCCACAATGAGGGGGTCCAATTTTTACATAGGAATATATAGAGAGAAAAATTCATTATAAAAAGTTCAATCCCAAAACTGAGAGACCAGGTATGCTGTTACTTTTTGGAAAGCATCAACAGATAGTGATGATTCAATGATCCGTGGGGGTGAAAGTGGGCCACAATGGAGAATCAAATTTTTATATAGGAATGAATATAAAAAAATCTTTCATACCGGTAATCTTTTTTAGCCAATATGATATGATTAACAATCATCTTGTTACCATAGAGGCTTTATGTTTCACACATGAATATCTTGAGAAAAATTATAAAACTTTGTCAAAATACAAGCATCTTTCCTACTGCATTGTCCAAAATTTTTGTATGACTCCATACAGCTGATTGTTGCTCAGGTGATCAATGTGGCCCATGGGCCTCTTGTTTTTTATTTTGATTTTATTCATTAGGATATTCAATGTTTTGTGGTTGGATGGAAAGTTAGTTCATGAGTGAGATAGGATTTTTTTAAAAATATTTTCACGAGTTCTTTGGGCACCATTGTGTAATTTTCATGTATTCCACATCAATCATTATAAAACGTATTTTATTGTTTATACCGTACATGAATTTACATATTAATAATTTTATCGTAGAGAGTAAGTAAAATTACCTAAATTATTGTTGATACACATCTTAAGGTAATGATCCATACCCCATTACATAAATAAAATGTGTACAGATTTTTCTCATATTTCTTGAACATGTATCACTATCAGATGATAGGTCCTTATAAAATTTTACCCAGTTCACTTGTCCTGACCTACTTGTCTATTTAATTTTATAAATTAAAGCTAAGGCCATTGCTACAAGGTGCTTTTTCATAGATTAAGTATATCAGCCTTAGCCTGGAATCGGACTTTCAGAAAATCATTTTTTGACTGATATCCTATGTAAAATTAATGAATTTTTTTTTCAAAAGAAATGATTTCATCAGTTTAACTGTCTTATTTATTAATAAATAGATAATTTTGGTTAAATACCATTGACCTAAAATGAAATAAATCAATCTGTTGATCATCTTAAATTGTACATGTATTATGTAAATCACATAAAATGGTTCTTTGGATACTGGAAAGTATTATAGATCGAGATCAGTATTTAGAAATTTATTAAGCAACATAATACTGATAACTCTATTTACCTCATATGCTTTCAAGAGAAAACCCTAGCTATTTACCAGATAACTCTTGTTATTTTTTTTAAAGACTTCCAAAATTATAATGAAATATAATTCTAACAACAATATTTAGATAAAATATATTTATGTTCGTTTCTAAGCATATAATGTAGAATAAAAACAAAATAGCTTTAAGGTGGATCACTATAGGCAAAAAAATGTGCGATTTTGGATGAAAAATTACATTTTCAAAAATTTAATTCAGTTAAGATGAACAAAAGCTCCAGGTGGAAGCGAACTCATGATATGCGGCCCAGAAGCCCAATATTAATACTTTAACCACTGAGCTACGACGATATACAAACCACTCGAACGATATAAACAGTTTTTAAAAAATTAAAAAGCCATCTTGTGATGTAGTGTCTTAAAAAGTATAAGTGTAGGTGTAGTGGGGTACCTTAACAAGTATGCCTAGATCAAATTATTTCCCTTTTTGTGTTTATCTCCCTTATTACACTGGAATTGATCACAGGCAGTATATATGGACCTCCAGTGATAAATGTTCAAAAATTTTAGAACAATCATTCAGGTTTTATTTAACCTTGCAACGCATTGAACGCAATGATGTTTGTACAGGAAAAAGTAAGCAATCTATATTTTCAAATAGATTATGCAATCAACACAGCCCAGTCATCATTTAATGTTAATAAGGATATGTGATTGCAGACGTAGTATTTTTGACAGATGTGTTCTAAATGAATTTCAGCTTGGTTTCTTTGTAATAAATACATTTTTAAGGTCTCAATTAAAACAGGAAGAGACATACCGGTAATAGCGTGTGAATTATGTCGGAGTGTTTCGTGCATATGGATGATTACTTTTACATTGGAATTTGAGTCTGACATCATCATGGTCATTTCTTGCAGTCCATGATTTTTCTTATGATTGAAAGGTTTAGACCAATCGATTTCAGTCCTCTCAGTTATATGATTTACAATCAATTTTCGTAAGAAATAGATGAAATTATACTTGGTGGATGTAAATATTATAGATTGATTTTAACCACATTAATTGATTTAATTATTTTAGGCAAAAATATATACTTCTAGTTAGTTTGACATCTGCCATATCATAAAGGTAATATTTTAAAGCTTTAAACACGTCATGTCATGTTCTCAATAAGGGCACAGTTGATCATAACAATTAATCTAAATGGTCTCATTATACCATTCATAAGACCAAGGACCATTGCAACCTTAATATTTTTTCTTCACGTCTAAGAAATTTTTACAAGGTTAGCAAGAACTTCGTCGTTGCAAATATTTCATGCCGCAAACCAGTCCTTGTTGTATGGTGGTTATAACACCATGAATATGGATAAGGCAGTTTATCAGAAGTTAATCACGAAATAAATTCACTGCGAAAAAAAGTGGATTTACAGTACAGTTTTATCTAAGAAGGTATCAATCACAAGACATAATATTAGAATTATTTTAACACACAAATTGTATTGGTATATCAAGAACTTTGAACCCACACATCATTTATCATATGTTAAAGAAGAGATCAATTAAAACATCTTGGTAACAGCATCATTTAAAGGTAACTCAGGTGACCTATTGCAATCTGTGTTTGACCATTGAGGTCAAGGTTTCTAATCAATACACTGTATGTAATTGATATGATGTCCTTGTTCCCTGGAGGAGAGGGAGAGGGAAGCATGAATCAGAAGGTCTTTTACTTTTAAAATGTAAATGCTCTCAAATTTTTGAAATTGGTTTTATACGTTAGAGGAATCTTTTATCTGCTCACGTCAGTACGTTGCAAGAAGGAAATGATGAAAATCCTTATTCTTAACCCATATTTTCTATTTTATATGTATTCAGATGGAGGGGCGATGGATAAAATTAAGACAAGCAGATATCAAGCAAAGACGAATGCAGGTTATGGGACATGCTGGATAGAGAGCCTGACGGGGAGCTCAAAGTGGATCTTGATGGGAAGTTAGTTGTCCCCAACATCATTGAATTAACCTGTATACAACCAGACACAATACTAGTGTTCCAGCAGTCAAAGACATTGGTTGCAATATAGCTGACAGTGTCATTGTAAGAAAAATTGTGAGGAGACATATGAAACTAATAGACTCTGATGCTTAAGTATGCAGACTTGGTGGCAGACTGCAAAGATGGTGCTCTTGACTGTCTTTAATAGAGGTTGGTTGCAGAGGGTTCCCTGCACAATCTATGGGGAACTCCGAAGCTGCTCACAAGAACAATTGGGAAGAGCATGTAAAAAACTAATAAGAGGACTGGAAGAAAAAGCAGAGAGGTCATCTTCCTGGTTTTGGCACCATCCAGATCTTTGCTGGATGTCAGGTCCATCAAGTGGTAGATTGGAGAATGTCATTGCCCGGCAGGGTCAAAACATTTTGAGATGGTTAGAGACATTTGGCGATCTGAAACAAGCACAAGAAGCGGAACATTATTTATAGAGATTGGCATACATAAGAGTGTCAAGCTGACAGATACATAAAAGAAATCCATCTTTTGTAAGTGTATACCATCTATCCCTTGTGGTTCAATCAAAACATATTTGAAGTCATTAATTGTATACATATTGATATGTTAATCAAATTGTACGAGGTAATTTTTTTCTTACAGATCCCAATGCCATTTGATGATCATTCATCATAACTGCCTAAACAGCTACTAGAGATTGTTTTCAAGCAAAAAGAAATTGTTTGTTGATAGTATTTTGTGGAAAACAATACCAGTAAGTTGTTTGTCAATATAAATTTTATTCAATGATTGGTAACAGTAAATGTTGGTGTTTTTTTTTTTATATTGCAAATTGCAAAAAATTATGATGAATTTTACATTTATTGATAAGTGATCTATTAGAGATTTACCTGTCATAGTAACATTAACTACACACTATTCATTTAAGGTGTGATGCCAATGTTCTAACTTTTATGAAATTATAAGCTATAAACCATTTATATGCGTATGAACCATAAATTTCTATAATTTTTTAATTCATCAGTCGGTCCATTCTTTGGTCTGTCTGTCCATCTAATATCTTCTCTCCCCTTGGCTTAGTCTGGCTCATACTTCACTCACAGAGTGCCAATGGTCAAAGGATTAACATGGACCTTAAACGTTCTACTTTCCCACGTGAACATTGAGTGTATGCTGTGCAATATTTTTAACAGTGAGCTCACACTTAATGGAATTTGGTGTCTGAGCGCTTATGAATGGTTAATGATGAATGAATTAACCCAGAGTGGAAACAGAGTGCAAACGCAAGAGCAAAGTGAAGGGTAACAGTATGTGAACGCAAGATGAACGATTTATTTGGGGTGCCTTGGGAGTTATCCTTACATTGGGTTTCATCATTAATCAGGAAAAAATAGCAAATAAACTATATGTATGTATTGTTATCAGCCTCAATATAATATATTCTGACTGAACGATAAGTGAACATAGAATGCAAGGCGAACGCTTTGTGAAAACTTGGTGAGCTAACACTGTGAGCGCTTTGTGCATGGTGAGTGCGAACGGAGCGAAGCGGAGAGCACAAGTGAGCGCACAGAAAATGAAAAAGTAGAATGTTTCAGAGACTTTAAACCTAGTTTCAAGCTCAAATGTGAAGGTCATAGCAGAATGATATGACTCCAGAATTGTCTGGTGCATATTTTCTCTCCTCTCCACATAAAGAGAGCTTTTAGGTTAATGGTGTGCAGTGACTGAACCAAATTAATGGGAAGGTCATAACTTATCTCTTATAAACAGTTGCTTAATCTTGCTCAGATTGAACAAAAATACCTGTATGTATGGTAAGGGGTAATGAGATTGAATTAAAAGTTCTATGCCAGCTGGAAAATTTATTAAGTAAGTTACAGTACAGGTCAAGTTTCAGCAAAATTCTCTGAAATACTAATTTTCATCCTATTGTCCAATATTATTTGAGCAGGGCCCTTTGGGATGGTCACCATTTCAATAATGTCTATAGTTAATACAGGTATATAGTTAACATACCGGTATACAGTAGTTCAGTATTGAGGATATCTAAATTTTATATCTGAACCTTATTCATTGATGGTTTAAAAATATATTTCAGGTTGCAGTGTTTCGTATGACATCTCCTAATATCCACAGCTTAGTAGGATCAACAGTAAGAGGAATGGTGAACGAACGAGCCAGTGCGGAACTCCCTTTCATCTCGTTTCTGTGAAAAGTGGTTCAAGCGCACAGAAGACCATTTGGTGTCAAATATAGTACATGAAATTTACCAATCTGCATACAGAGTCAATCATTAATCCACAGAAACAGCTCTCCAGTTAAGGTGCATCTTGACGTCGTGTCATTGATTCCATCTCGTGTGCAGTACTCTTGGTGTTGGAATTCCCTGCAGACATTGACTTGATCGACCATTCTATCCTCATTGATTGCCTTAAATTTTTCTTTGGCATATGTGGCGACACTTTTTGGGGGATAAAAATCTTACCTTAACAACAGATATCAAATACCGGGTACCTGTGGCTGCAGTTATCTTACCTGTGTCATCTGATTATGAGCTAATATTTGGAGTTCCACAAGGATTTGTTTTAGCTCCTAAATTCTACAATGTTCTCGAAAACTATGGGCAATGGCACCCTATCAAGACTTCAGAGAATATAGAATACTGCATCTAGCGTAATAATGAGGACTATGAAGCAGGATCATAATACTTCAACCCTGATTTCTCTGCACTGGTTGCCAGTAGAGTTCCAGTCCCAGTAAAACAGTATTGTAACTGTATTCAAAGCCTCTATGCATGTCTCCTTTTTATATTCAAGGCCTTGCCAATTTTTATATCCCAGCGAGATCATTGCGCTCTGAGAATTCCATGTTTAAAAGTTATCTAAAGACTCACTGTTTTTAGGATGGCCTTTTACTGTTAACAATATTAAGGGTTATTTTTCTTCTGGGCTGTTTTATGACTCCATTGTTTTAATTCTTTGTTAAGCCAGTAGAAGCCTTAAAGTATTTAGAACTTTTACTATTACTATTTTTATTTTTCTATTTATAGATTAATCTTTAATACTTATGTCAGTTAAATATCATTTATTTGTACATGCATTTTAATGTTAAAGCGCTTATGGGTATTTTCATTATATTTAGTGCTATACAAATTTTATAATTATGATTTTAAAAAAGATCAGTTGCCATATTTTATGTTACAATCTTATATTACAGTCAAGAATTTCATCATTTTTTACCTTTTTATTTATGGTAGAAAAAAGCAATATGATACAATTTGATACAGTGTAAAATAAATTTCAACTGACTTATTTTTAATAGTTGTTACATTTTACAGATATTGTTCACAGGTGCTCTCTGTCTTTATTTATGTATAAAAAAATTATATGCATGGATCCAGAAATCCTTCCAGGGGCATCTGGTGTGTTTCATTGTATATTTTAAACTTTGATGCTGTTTTAAATATTATCTTAAGAATATTCATAATGATTATGATAAAGTGTAACATTATTAGATTTAGTTACTTTATAATAAAAAAAATATAAATACCATTGATTTTTTTTTATCTGCATGCATTCCTGCACAATTATATTTTCATATATTTACACAGTCGTGTTATCATTATGAAATTGGTCAGCATAACAACATGTTTATAATCTTAAAAAAAATTGAACTTAATATTTAGTACGGTATAACATAATGCCAGGTTAATGGTCTAGTATGTCAAAAGTCTCTTATTGTAACATTGCAGGGGAAAATTAAACATGTCATACTGTGGTATCTTGCATTTACATCATAGGGAATGACAACATGGTTGGAAAATCACAGTGATTGGACTTTTACACACACAGTCTCTCTCTCTCTCTCTCTCTCTCTCTCTCTCTCTCTCTCTCTCTCTCTCTCTCTCTCTCTCTCTCTGTTTAGTTTGCTTTATACCAGTTGTATATACCAATGATAATACCAATTTTTCCATGATTTCACACCTTCATAAAATCAATCGTAAAGGAAGTGATCGCAAATTCAGAAATATAAAGATTAAGTATGCTTATTTTAGAGTCCATGTGCAAAACTATGCACCTTTTGAAATACCAAATAATCAATTGCTTTCTTTAAAAATTTAAAGCATCATTTGCATTCAACATTGAAGTACAGAGCAATTTGTAGTAAAATATTCTATCGAATCAAAACACTCTGTGATATTCAGATTAAATTGCAAAGGAGATCTATTACATACTAGAATTTTACTCTGTAAGAACCCTTTACATCTAGAAAGATTGTGTAATTAGTCGTATATAATACTATTTGAGTCTTATGGGACACCTCCATTTTATGACGCACTACCGATTGAAATAAACAATAAAATCGAGTATGATTTAATATTTTTCTTGGGTGAGAGGTGTACCAAGACTATGGAACTCATGAGTTTGAATCCGCTCGGGCTTTTATAATTTTTGCATTTCCAAAATTTTTATAAAAGACATACTTATTATGTTCTTTTATCTACATTATATCGGCAGGTGTCCCATATCACCTCGAAATAATCCACAGTAAACACACTCTGATAATACAGTTTCATTAATCTTTAAAGACAAAGCACCTTTTCAAACTCTTCAGGAATAAATACACAACATAACCAGTGCTAACTCCACTCCAAAAAGCAGCTTTAATTGGTCAAACTCTTAGTCAAAGCCCCCTTTTGTGACTATTTCCGAATAAATACAAAACCCTTATTCACCGAAGCAGGTGTCATTGGTTTCACCTTAATTAATGATTACTCATCATTTAATTACATTTTACTTACTCGTCAAAATTCAACCCTACGCCTATAACATTAACCCCCCCCCCGCCTTAGCCTTAACAGCCCCAATTCCTCCCACCTCAACCCTAACCCTAACATCAATCCTTACAGCAACCCTGAGCCTAACTCCAACCCTAATTCAACCCTAACCCTAACTTCAACCCTCACCATAATTAACCCTAACCCTCACTTCAACCCTAACCCTAACTTCAACCCTTACCATCACCCTAACCCTAACTTCAACCCTAACCCTAACTCAACCTACCATAACCCTAACTTCAACCCTAACTCAACCTACCATAACCCTAACTTCAACCCTTACCATAACCCTAACTTAACCCGTACCTTAAACCAAACCCCAAAAAATTCAGCCATAATCCTAACCCTAACTCTCACCATAACCCTAACCCTCACTTCAACCCTAACCCCAACTTCAACTCACCATAACCCTAACCCTCACTTCAACCCTAACCCTAACTTCAACCTACCATAACCCTAACTTCAACCCCCACCTTAAGCCTAACTTCAATACCAACCTTAACCATAAATCTAGCTTCAACCCCCCCCCCCACCCCTCCCGCTTAGCCCTAACTTCAATCTCCATCTCAACCCTATAGCTAAGCCTAATTTTAATCCCCCACGTACCTTACACCTAACTTAACTCCACCCCAACCTCCACCCTAACCCCTATTCCCTATCTCAACCCTTATCGGAACCGCTATCTTAACCCCAACCCTTAACCATTTACGGGTCCAACACACAAGAATGGAGAGTGCACGACTGTTGAAACTTAGCTTAGCGGGAGACATTTCTGGTATTTTATATAAATTCATATGAAACGAAGTATTTCATATTAGACAGACGGCGGCACCCATAGTATCAGTTACTTAGAAATACTATCATATCATCAGTTTTAGTAAATGAGTTACCAAATGAAACAGGAATTTAGGTGGAAGATGTAATTAGAAAAAAAGGAATCTGTACTAACATAGGAGACGAATGTCATTATTTTGCGTCCAGTTTTTATTGAGAATGTCAATGGTATATGTACCATTGAAATCTCTGAAATATATGTTCGTTTGTTAGAATGTACATGTAATTGTATCTATGGATACAATTGTTTTATTGAATTTGGAATGGAAAATGATATCGAAATGGTCTCGCAACATGTTATAATAATGACATGTACTTCGAAACCAAACAAATAAAATGAGATTGTGCCAGCAAAATGTAGTCATGTCGAAACATTTTGAAAATTTTGCATCTCCTAAAAATAAGCCCCTTTTATCTGTTCTGCTCTCCAGATTTCAATTTTCTATAAATTTTAATTAAATTTCCTATACGTGATATAAACAACAATTGCATATATTAATACACATCACGTACCATCTCTACTACGGTGTGAATAAGTAAAGTAAAATTAACAATAAAAAAGTGTTCAAGAATAAATGAATTGAAAAACGTGCACGTATATTTCATTCAGTGATAAGCGTATTCAACACACAAAACACATTAATTCCGTTCTTGTAAAGCGTTTCACTTGAAGCAAGTGACTTTTCCACTCTCACGCAAAATTGTTGTGATGTTTATGGGGAGTACGAAAAACATCACACTATCAATAACTTTATAGAATAAAAGGTCTTATTTACTTGTACAAAGTGACAAACAGAAACATTTGAAGACTATATAGACAAGAAGACACCAGTTAGCCCTAAAGACACACAAGAGTCTGGAAGTTGTTTTTATTTGTAGGTTAGACATATATGAATAATATTTATTAATAAGGTCAACAATTAACACATACATAATCTCCGGGATAATGCAGTGACCGAACTTTGAACAAATGTACTTTATAACTAAATTTAGATGAATATTTGGTGTGTTTTAGTAAGGAGACAGTTACAGTTGACTTATTTTGCTATTCGAACACCACTCATTGACTCTTCCTCAAGTGAGTTAACATTTATATGTTCGTATCGGTAAAAATTTGACCACTTAGCAAGTTCCCATGCACATATCGTTTTCCCTGAAAATAATCAGATATCCGGATTGTGAAAGGCTATAACTCTTTGGATAAATTCCCCTGAATAAACAAGAAAATTATTTTCTGCTAACCTCCGTATCCAGGAAAATTTTACTCAGTAATTGTTGTGCCTAAAACATTTTCAAGAACGAATGAAAATGTCTTGAGATCGAGGCAGCATTTTGACAGCACTGCTCACTTGAATACTGACATTTATTACTATCGGGAATACTTCATTTAACTTACCGGTAAAATAAATGATAGGATATATTTCAGACATTAATAAATGTCCTCTTTAGGAAAAGTGTAGATGTAGAATGAAGTGCTATTAATTACAAGAATGCATGCAATTTCCACATTGGCAATGCTCCCAAAAAAGAATTCCACATACATATCTTATTAATACAAACAAACACAGAACATCATTCTGATTAAATTCTTGCTGATTTATTAGTGTTTATGATACATATTTCATAGTACTTATAAGCACAGTCTATGTAAACTAATTAATTCTTTAAATTAAGAAGTTATGTTAGGCCACACCAATATAATTTTTTGTTCGTCTGACCCACACGATCGTATTTAAATAAAAACTAATTTAAAAATAATATCATTATAATTTCCCGCATCCAGGAAATTCTGCTTGGTTTTTCTGTTCTAAATCTGCTTTATTTTTTTTGTATTTTAAATCATTTTTATTCATATATCAAAAATAATATAAAAATCATGTCTTTTTCTAATGTTGTATAGTCTATGTAAAAGATCAGAATATAACACATTACATGCATGTAAAACAAGATGATTGTAAAATATGAAGAAATACAACAAAGGAGGACTTATCTCTAACACATAAATTACATGCACAACTCCAAGATTCAATTATCAAAAAGGGTGAAATAGTAAATAAATAATTTTCTCTAAGTTACTCTGGATACTTTTTGTAAGTACAGTGTATAACAGATTTTTAAAGAAGCTGTGATACATAAAAGACAATTTAAAAAAAAGTTTTCCATAAACTCCTGTTAATAAAAATCATGATTTTTGTTTGTGAAATAGATGTATGATACTTGAAAAGAAGCTATATATACAGAACTTCTTGTCTGATTTCACATGTAATTTTCTCATTAGGGCTTTTTAAAAATTATTTTAAGAAATAGGCAAAATTAGAGTTTGCAAATAAAAAGTACAAATGATCAGCATACCAAACAAAATTCCCCCAAACATTGCTATTAACATGTTAAAGATACCTTACATGCAGTCCTTCATATTGAATAAGTAATATTCAATAAGTAAAAGCATGCCATAAAAATATAAACAGCACAGATAATGCATAAATATTGTAAATGACATGTACATGTATTTTCACAAGAAAGAAATAATGCAAACCAATTGTATACAGTCACAATCTACAAATCAGATAGCAATACAATTATCAACCTGAACATGAAAAATAAAAACATTACTTTCTATAACTGAATAATTTAATTCTGATTGTAACGCCTCAATTGATTGGCTAAACAAATTCATATATATCGTATAACATAACTTGCCTACATCATAATAGGACGCGCGTGCGAAACGTATTAATCCTCTTGACATTACGTTTAAATTTTGTACAAATTAACATCTTTTAACTAATAAGTGGGCCCTATTTTCTGATTTTAGAACTAAAAAATTAAATTATAAGGAATAAATTTAAGTTCTACCTATGTTATATGATTATAACATAATTGGAACAGTTTACGCTTTTTTATAAACCACTTCGCGGTTTATAAAGCGTAAACTGCCCCAAGTTATGTTATATCGTATAATATAGGTAGAACTTAAATTCATTCCTTAACTGTGTTGAATGCATATATGGAAAAGTCATTGCAGAATAAGTATATAAATATATACACTGTCAGGAGTTGAAATTAAAAAAAAACAAAAAACTTAAAATGCAGATCAATATATGCATTTACATCCACTTTTAAACCTTCTACTAAAGTTTGTTAATGCTAGATAATTAACTAATCAATATCTTTAAGAAAATATCAAATCTTGCATTTTACACTCTTTTAATAATTGAGTAGTCTATAAATCCATTAGGATTTGTATTATACATCTTTCACAATCTAATGGACAATGAACTCTCATAAGAAATAGCATGATAATCTTAGTATGATTAACAACATTTATACTTATTCTTTATACATTGTAATATCTAAACACATTTGAAACTGCAAACACGACAGGTGTACTCTTGCTTGAGAAGGTTCCTCAAATGTCAAGGATTAGTGTACCAAGAAGCTCATCCGAGTTGGATCCCTGTAATCGACAGTGGCTGTGTGTGAAAGGGTATCGTAGTCATTCACTTGGACATGTGGATTTTCTTCAGGCTTTCAAGCTTCCTCCAGCATCATTGATGACATTGCACTATCAACCCTGCCAACAAAAGTTACTGATATAAATTGTTATCACTTGTTTACAAATTATTGTAAAATAAATGAAGCTAGTTCATTTCATCTGATTGGCTCTTCATTCATCTAAAATGACTCCAATATATACTGTGTCCAAAGCAGAGGGTGGAACAGGATCTTGTTCTAAAATATTAGTTCAATGATTAATTTTCTGGAAATCCTTCTGTTTTTATTATTTTGTGCGGTTAGGTGCTGATTAAATTTTTTTTATCATATTCTTCTCAAAGTTTTATTACCCAACTTTTCATTTTTCAAAATACATGTGCTTGCATGCTAAAATCATCTGATAATGCAGAGCAAGGTATGGCTCCTCTATTTACATATGACCAAAAGTATAGAACATTTGAACTTTGATTTCTCAAACACTGATATCTCGAATACAATGGATATGTCGAAGTGATCTGTAAGTCCAAACTACTTATTTATTTGAGTATGTATTTTACCCTCGATATCTCAAATACTTGGGTATCTTGAAGTTTTTAACAGTCCCATCTACATGTAGTTCAAGATAAAGAAGTTTGACTGTATGTCACATCGTAGTAAGGAAGGGTATGAAATATTCCTTTACATGAAATATACATAATACAGTGATTAATCCTGAGGAAATGCCCAGAGAGGTACAAGGCCTAGCTAAGTATCTTCCTTTAAAGTTTGACAAAAACAATGCTTACTTGGACCTTTGGACACTGCAAAATGAGGCGTGGCATCTTCTTTTGAAGTGAAGCATGGCAGAATATCCTTATCCACATCTAAAATATACCAGCAGACAATTGATGAATTCCAATGAAATTGAAGTAGAATTGAACAAAAGAACAACAATGCTAACTTGGACCATCTGATGTTGCATGATTCAAAAAGCTATTTTAGCTTACTAAAAACCCTTTCGCAATTGGTGCACTATACAACACTTTGTGATCAGAATGTTTTGGCTCTTGCAATGTTGCATGATGTCTCACATTCGTTGCATGCATTTTAGTAATTGCGTCCAGTCTCCTCAAAAAAGTGGACATGCACACATTCAGACACGACCAAATGCAATCCAAATTATCGTAATGCAATGCACAAACAGTAATACAAATGTCTTGCAATGTTTTGTCTATTCACACTTTTTAAAAGAGAAATCGCAGCTGCCCATATCTATGTTTGTTTGCAACCATGTTTTTCAAATGATCACTAAAATCTCGGTGTGATTTTAAGGGTTTATTAAATGACAAAGGTTCACCTTTGAAATTTTGAAAATGCCAAAATTCATTATTTACCTTACATATTTTGGGAAAATGATTTTTTCCTAATGTTTGTAAAGGGCAGACAACTTTATAAAAATAGGTTTATAGCAAAAAGCTCATTTAATTTACTGCATAATACATACTCCTGAGATTGGTTAATGTCAGCTTAATAATGATTTTAAAATTTGTATCTAATGGAGTTTAGATCTTTCTGGCGGCATAATCTTGTTATGTTATTCAGTTCACTTCCACAACTAAAAATTTACTGCCAGAAATTAGTCAGGAATTTTCTTTTTTAGTGATTAGATATGATTAAAGAATTATTTTTCATAATCACATATCAAATTGGTTATATAAGTTTGAACGTTTCATTTGATCTTCCAATAATAAAAAAATTTAAACCTGTGATGACAATACTTAATTTGTGCTCATGCGATCTGACAAGGCTAAGTTTGTTTACAGAAAATTAAACGTAATGCTGGCTTCCAATGCAAACATAAGGGGAAATTACACTAAATGTGAATATTTGACCATGGATGCTGCAGCAACAATACCTCCTTGACATCACTAAATCTCCAAGCACAGCGTTGGAATTGAACAAGCAGTATACATACCCAATCTGACTCACATGAGCGTTAGTACATGTACCATGTAACACATGATCGCATAAACGCCGCACATTTAATCGCATTGGCGCACATTTAAATGTCCAATTACCTGATCAGTAGAGAGGTCCTACTGCATTATCTTACAAAACTTGTTTTCATTGTATAACAGTTGCATATAGATGCAATAAATATTGCAATATTTAATGTGTTTACCTCACATAACAGTCGCTTTAGATAGTGCAAATTTGGTATGAATATTTCTTTTTCATATGTGATTATTTCAGCAACAGTTTACGATCCAAATCTAGATTTTATTCTATTGCTTCTGCTCATGCATCAATTATGAAAGGGTCTTTACAACTCTCTGAATTTTGGGAAAAAAACATAATACAATACTTCATGTAGTCTTACAAAAAGGACAATGTTGTATGGTATCAAACAATATTACGGTAATTCATCCTTTTTTTTATTTAAGGAATGAATTCAATATTTATTTGTTTTATACGATATAAAATGGTTTGGGACAGTTTACGCTTTATAAACAGCGAAGCGGTTTATAAAAAGCGTAAACTGTTTCAAACCATTTTATACCGTATAAAACTAATAAATATTGAATTCATTGCTTATAATTTAATTTTTTTACTCTTCTTTGTAGATAAAAACGGTTGTTTGACCTTTAAAATGACGTAAAATTGTACAAAATTCAAACGTAACGTCATGCGTATTGATACGTTTTTGACGTTAGTCTTACTATGACGTAGGCAACATTCTTTATACGATATAAAATAATTTTTCTAGCCAATATGAAAGCGCGTTACAACCAGAATTAAATTATTACCTGATAAACAACACACACCTGAACCTCCTCATTCTGTAAAGCTGGGCCCAACTTTTTCTTGTTTGTCACCAAGACCATTTTCTTTTTCTCAGCCAATGTTACACTGCAAATTTAAAATATTTATTGGATTATCTAGCTAATTGGTGTAACAGATCTAGTTTTTTTCCAAGTACCGGTACATGTACAATATAAGTAAGGTTACTAGCTCAATACTGTGTCAGTGTGAACACTTAGATGTTTTGTAGATATTTTGTGCACATTTTCTGCATCTAGGATTCCAACCCTGACCCCCTGAATCTCTTGTCAGATGCTCTATCAACTGAGCTATCAAGTGCCCGTATTCGAACCGGCATGACCGTCACATTTCTTGCACCTTAAATAATCTTCACCCTCCAAGCTCACCCAAGGCTCTTCCCCTGGCAGAAGTTCACCTGTTAGTTTCGGGGGCTGGTCAAGCCACCAAATGTAACGGGATGGGAGAAATAATGAAGGACCAGACCGGGCATCGAATTCTTCCCCTCGAATCTCTAGTCTGGTGCTCTACAAAGGGTTTTCGAATAGGTCTGACCATCACAGATACAAACCAATAAATATTATTGAATTGTTGACCATCTAAAAGAGCCCTACTCAAGTAATAGACAATAAGATGGTTTGTAGTCTCATGAATGGATTAAGTTGATATAATGAGACCATATGACATGTATGGACTGTAGGTTGTAATGGTCCTGAGTCTCGTACATGTAGTTGGTATAATGAGACCATGACACATATTTAGGTTGTAATGACCCATGATCTTCTTGTAGAAACTATGTTTTCAAAGCCTAAAAATATTACCTAAATATGGGTTAAGTATAAGACAGATTGGGCAAAGAGGAGAGAAGATATACTAAGATCCTGACAAGAGATCTTGGATACACAAATGGACGGAAAGATGGATGGACAGACAATATGGTGCCAGCAGAGCTTAAATTGTCCCTTTTTTAAATGTACTATTCTGTACTGACAAACAGATCGTTAATCAATCACATAGTTTAACCATACGATCTTGGACATGTTTTTTTTTTAAGGATTTTACAAACAAAAAGTTACCGTCCAACCAGGTTTGTTAATGCTAAAGACACTGATATTTGCCTTGCATGGGTATAATCCACCAATGCATTTTCCATAGGCAGTAATGTTAACAATAGGGTTCATAGCTCAGGCAATATTTTTGTTCAGCAACGAGGGACCTCTTGAATGAAAGCTCATCAAATTGTCTCTTTCCTGTTAAAATTTCGTGGTTTGAAGTCGGATTCGTTTTCCGGCAAAATTCGCTGTATTGAAAAACTCTGAAAATGAAAGTCAAATTAAGAAATTTCTCAGATTTGGAAAGGCCTAGGGTGTACATCAAACAATTTCAATTCTTTCCTTCAAATGATAATTCAATTTTGACACATGTTTTTAAAATTGCAAAATCTATTTTCTGACATGTGTCAAGCATTCTGATTTAAAATGTCCCAATAAGTATATACACTCTGCAAGTATAGGGACTATTTTGCTTAAAGGCACTACTTTGTTGTCCTACCGATTCTAAAAATAGTTAGAGGGATATACCTGCATGATACACCTGTAGATGTCTTACAATATGGTTAACGTTCATGGTGTCCAATATTAGGTTGTTATGTAGAGAACATGACGTGTGTTGGATGTAATTATTCATAATGTCTTTAATGTGGCTGCTAATAATAAGCCATGCATGACATGTATGTAGAATGCTACAGTATTAATGGGTCTAATAAATGTAAGGTAGTTTTTATAACGAGACTTTGAATGGTCCATGGTCTCATGTATGAAGTTGTAATAATGAAACCATGTTGTGTATGTAGGTTATGTAATAGTCTGGTGTCTCATGTATTACGGGGTAAGTTGTTTTAATGGGACCATGATAGGTTTATATGGTTGCAATGGTCTGCGGACATGCGGTTGTTATGTGGTAGAGTCAGGTATATGGCATTCGATCCTACTAGCTCTGGCTAGTGGGTTAACCCTTTAGCTTGATCGGAAGAGTGCTGGACTTGCGTGCCAGAGGACCCGGGTTCAAAACCCCAGCAGAGGCAGTAGTGTATCTGTTACAATTGGCGCTCACGTTGGGACCTGGGTATTCTCTGGCGGGTGTCTCTAGTACTTCGCCCCATAGGTGTTGGCACTCCAGGAGAGTAGGGATGCCTCTTTCCTTGGAGGGGGACAATGTGGTAGAGTCAGGTATATGGCATTCCTACTATCTCTGCCTAGTGGGTTTACCCTTTAGCTCGATCGGTAGAGTGCTGGACTGGCGTGCCAGAGGACCTTGGTTCAAAACCCCAGCAGAGGCAATAAGTGTCTCTGTTACAGTTATAATAAGACCATCACATGTAAAGAGGTTGTCATGGTCCCTGGCCTCATGTATATAGTTGTATAATGAGACCATGACATGTTATACATGGTTGTTATGGTATGTGGTCGCATGTATGTGGTTCTTATAATAAAACCATGACATGTATACATAGTAAGTTGTAATGGTCCGTTGTCTTATGTAGAGACAATGTATTTTGTTATTATTTACAATTATTTTGAAATATTATTTATAGATATAAAAATAGTCTAATTCACACATTGCAAAAATTGCTTCGCCTCCGGAAAAAGGTTAGCTTGAGGGGAACTGGAATCTTGCTGACTCCCTCAATGATATACTATTACTGTTTTACTATACCGATACAAACAATCAAATTCAAATAATTATAATTCTTTGTGTATCCAACAAGTTATAACGTCAAAATAAATATAATTAAATTGCAAGCATGATGTACTGTGACAAAGACAAGTTATGCTATATGAAAAAGATGAAGACTTATTGCCAATCAAAATTTAAAGGACATTGCAACTAGAATTAAAAGATATTGTTATGAATATTCATGATTTTATTTGGAATATTTAGGAACTTTTCCTTTGGTTAAAAGAAATTATTAAGTGTTCTGAAAAGGGATGTATGATCATGTATCAGTTCATCGAACTGACGCATCTTTTCAGGGAATCAGTCTGTTTACAGCAATTTTCAGGGAATCAGCAAAAATCTTATACAGTGAAAAATAAAAAGAGGTATAATAATGTTAAATGACAAAGTAAGAAAACTCTAAACTAAAAAAGGTACAATGAGAAATACGGAATATGGGTTTCCCTAAAGATGGCATCCAAGGACATAACTTTTGTAAACTGTGGATTAATTGAGCTACTAGTATGTATCAGACCTCTTACATATGTACACTATCTGTGATAAGAACTGACTGTAATAGTGGGGTGCGACTGCACTGGCGAGAAATGGTACTCAGCGAGTACCACCAGTGTAGGCTCATTACTTTTCAACTTTTGGTAAAGTTGGACCTCCAAATGCAGGAAGGATTTTTTATGTAACAGTATAGGCTAGCATAGACAGGGTCCATTTAAACATTATATTGACACATGAAATCAGCCTTAAAACACATAATAATATTTCCATTTTTGATATGCCTGATAAGTAAATGATATATCCATTCATTCAGCTTACCCATACTTTTTCGATTTGAAGCCATGTTTCTGATTGTGACGTCACACGTGACGCATTGTACCATGTACAGTACCAAGTATGGTTGAAATAGGCCCAGTGGTTCTGGAGAAGATGAAATGTGAAGAGTTTATATGACAACAACAACAACAACAATGACTTAAGGCTTATGATCAGAAAAGATCATTTGAGCCTTTAGCTCAGGTGAGCTAAAAACAAATATATAGTTCATGTTGTGTTTCCTGCAATCCCCCCCCCCCAAAAAAAAAAGACACCATTTTTGAATCCTGCAACCACCCTCAGTTTGTCTGAATAAAAGTAACAAATTAAACGAAAGCTATATCCGGGTAATGCCCCAATATAGCCTCGTGGATTCCAATCATCTGATAAATGAATGACATGTAGGTTACAATGTGTACAAATAGATCCATTTCCCAAAAAGAGGGATTATTTACAACGTGTTTGAACCACCTTGAAACAGAAATGCCAACGTTAAACCTCCACAAATATGTGAACGATATGGTACAGATGTATATAAATACGATATAAGTTTGTTAAAATGTTTTATATCCATGAAAATATATGAAAACAACTATTTTATGCATCACCTTTTCTAGGAACGTTGCTGAATCCGAAGGTCAAAATGGAGGAAGACGATCCCGACTACATTGTACGGGTAGAATATTAAAAGTGAAAAGTCAAGATGTTAACAACGGGGGTGGGGGGGGGTGTCTTATTTTTAATTCATCATTCAACTTGTCAAATGTTTTGTTTTTTTTTTTTTTTACATTTTTAATGATTTTATTTGTATTAAGAGAGTTTCATTTAAATCATGTACTCTATAAAAAACGTAAATGTTGTACATATTAGCCTATCAAGTTTTCCTATGTACCATGGATTGCGGTACAGTTTGTATTCCGTATTAAGCTAGAGAAATTGATTTATGAATAATAATTTTTTTTAATCATTTCATTGTTCTGTACAAAAGCACACATTGAATTATTTTTAAATCGGGTTCGTCCATAAATTGCGGCTTGCAGAACGTTGTCTTCTTCTAACAGTTGTTTTCAATCCGTCACGGATTCTTTTTCTAACAGCGCTTTATCAAGTCTTGCTCTTCGCATAAGGCCTATATACGGAGACAGAGTTCTTTTACTAAAAGTCTCTTGTCAATCTGTACGGAACCACGGAATTCCGTTGTCTCCTACTAAAAGATGAAAAAACTTGATAGATTTCTTTTAGGAAAAGATGATAACGGTACGGATCGGGTGGAACTACACATAGTATTGATAGGATCAATACTCACGGACTTAGGTATACGTGAACCTGCGATGTTTATTTTACCCACGAAAATGAATGCTCACGAATATTGAAACAACCACAGTTAAGCAGAAGATTAAAAATTATTCTCGACATCAAGTGATTAACTAGCGGTGAGATAAACTCATCCAATGACGTCGGCAGATGATAGAAAAATTAATTTATATTCGTAGGCGTAATACTTTTTTTTTATTAGTCTGTCCCTGGTGCTAGTTATATTTCTATGGACTTAAAATAGAATAATACATAATGTTAAACTAATAAATATGTTTTTTTTTTTAGTATCGTGATATGTTAATATGTTTTTATTACAATATATTACGGAGAACTTAATTTGTTTTCTATAGCAAAATCGGGTCCTAATGTACCATACCTATTCTGACCAAAGAAATAAATCCCGATTAGAAATTAATAAAACCTCATAAAAAGACAAAGAAATGAATGGCTAAACCCTAAATGTGAATGGCATATATCGACCAGCTATCAAACCATGGACATTAACGCACTTTGATTTAAGGAGTTGTTTTCTAATAGTATATGCATTAGAAGTGGGTTTAAAAAGTAGCACGGGGCGAGAAAAAGAACTGTTTCCAGCGTTAATTTCGCCCCGTGTTCCTTCCCCCTTCTTGTGAAAAGTTTCATTCCGTTTTAAATTCGAACTGACACAGTTGTGTAAAAGAGAGAGAAAAAACTCTGCCACTTTACAGTTCACTCAGTCTTTAAACCACCCGCGGTCAACAAAGGCGAAAGGAGCGAAAGTAAAACAGTGGCAGTGGCAGTCCCTGCATACAGTATTTATTAACGCAACAGTTGTTCGATTTGTGTAGTATTAACTTGTATATACTGCACTGGCGTCGGAAGCAAATTGAAAGTGGGGGGGCTAGACTAATCCTCTGAAATACTGAGAAAAAAATAACTCCCAAAATCATGGAAATCCTAATCCGTGGGGGGGGGGGGGGGGGGGTATACCTATACTTCCCCTTAAAAAAAAAATTACTTACCCAACTTTTTTTCCCAAAATCAAGAAATTCCTAATCCGTGGAGGGGGGGGTGTATGCTTCTGAATCCAACTTTTCACTCTTTCAATTTAAAAACAATAATCTTTCCTGCGATAAAAAGTGGGGGGGCTGAACCCTCTATTATGCTATGTTTCTAATGGTAAGGTATAAATTTGCAAAAAAAGTGGGGGGGGGGGGGGCTAAGCCCCCCTAGCCCCCCCCCCCCCCCCCCCCGGTTCCGACGCCTATGTACTGTACATAAACTTTTATTCCCTTGTAGGAATTTTTTAACGAGGTTCACTTTGTCATCACAAATATTTCTCGATGGCGACTAGTCCTTGTAGCATGGTTGTTATAACACAAGAGTCTGGATAAGACCAATACTAAATAAACATGCAAATTAAAATTTTGGAATTTCGGAATTTTCTTTTTCTTGCAAAAGAAAAGTACTGACCTTGACCTGTGGATTCCATTCTAGAGGCGGTGTTAACGGTGTCGCCAAAGAGACAATACCGCGGCATCTTCCGGCCGACGATTCCTGCGACACAGGGACCTGGAAACAAAATGGTCAATAACACAATGACAGGTTAGTGTACAGCTGTGTGCTGTTGATCTTAAAAGAAATATGTGATGTTGGTTTCAATATCTTAATTAAATATCCATTGAAGGAAAATATCATAGGAATCTGACCACCGTTTCCCTAATTAAAGAAAAAAAACCCTTTCTTTGTATTATTCACATAATTTTAGTTCAGTAAGAAAATTGTGATTAAACACACCATTTTTAAAAACAAAATTTCTTCATTTGTTTCAATATAAGGTCAAGTATTCAAGTTACATCATTATGAAGTGGAGACATAATGTAAACCATATTATAATTGCGTGCAAGAATTTTTTTTACGAGATTCACGACAACCTTTTCGTCGCGAATATTTTTCGCCGCGACCTTGTCTTTGCTGTACGAGTGTTATATCAAAGCGGGTGTTATATCAAAGTCGCGAAAAATTGTCATCGCGAACAAGTTTATCTCCGGTAAATGGCAAAATAAAATGGTTGCGAAAATAGTTGGTTTACAGTATATCATTGAACTGTTCACCTGAATGAATGCCGATCCTTATCTTCACTTCTTCTTTTCTTTGGAATGACCCTGGAACACGATACTCCTTCATTAATTGTTGAAGGTCAAGGGCAAGATTGCAGATGTGGGTTGCATGCGCATTTCCATTCAGAACCGGAACTCCACTGGCCACCATGTAAGCATCTCCAATGGTTTCCACTTTGTAGACGTCGTACTTTTCGATATGGTCATCGAACAGACTGCAACACAAACACATCAGTACCGAGCAGACCCATCCTAGCACCAAAGCAGACCCCAACTATACTTTGGGTTTACTTTTGGTGTTTACTTGGGGTTTACTCTGGGTTCGTTTTTTTTTAAACATTTGCATCCAATCAGGATTTACTTTTGATCCACTCGAGGTTAACCTTGGGGATACTTGAGGTTTGCTTTTGGGGTCCACTTAACGCGCTGAATTAACTAAGAAGTAGACCCGTCTTTTATCTTACCATCTTGCTGCCTGTAATTCCTGACCCATGTATATTCTGAATACACATGTAACGTCTGCTTTCAGGGGTCTACCTTTAATTGGGTTTACTCTCTGTGTCCTCTCTTGGTTTTCATTTGGTTTCCTTTGTGTCTGCTCTAGTAAACCCAGAATAATCCAAAGTAAACCGCGAAAGTAAACCTACGGTTTAGTTGGGGTAGAGTTGGGTCTGATCAATACTATAATATACTGTGGTACATTCCTCTCCTTGCACTTAATCACTTGGGGTTTGCCATTTGAAAACCAAAATTACCCCCCCCCCCCTTTCCCTCCTCTTTCGACTTCTTTGGACAACATTAAAATGTTCTTTAAAGCCGTTGTTCTAAACAGCAGTTTGTACATAAATGAAAGTCAGCTCATCTGTTTATCATAAGATTCTTGCATTTTGAAACCAAAAGAATAAAAACGAATAAATGTCGACATAGTTTTACTAAAGCAGTTCAAATTATATGCTTGTTCACACAAGGAACATTGCTGATGACTCACATATATGAGTTGAAAGAGAACAGGACAAGTGACCTTAACCATCAACATAAAATGATAATATGAAAATGAATGAACTTTGGGTTGTATGAAAATTTATTATGTGGGAATTTCATAAAAAAAATTGTTTTGCCAATTTTCTGCAAAGTATAATTACATTAAAACATTTTTTTTCTCTTTTTTTTTTATTTCAAAGCTATCCCTGCACCTCAAAAAGTAGAAATCGAGACGTACCCATATAAATCATTAAGCAAATCAATGATCTGCATCGGGGTACTTCTGGACCCCATCTCTGTGAAGTTGACAATGTCGCTAAACAGAATCGTCACTTCCTGGAAACACTCGGCAGTAACCTCGCCCGTTTCTTTCAGTGCAGTTGCTATGTTCCTGGGTAGCATCTGGAACAGTAGTTTCTCAGACAGTCGCTTCTCCACCAAAAGCTCACGGCTCTGAGATTTAATTGTCAGTGCGTGCTTGGCAATTTTAAACGTTACTTTATCGATGCAGATGATGTACCACGTGGTCAGAACGAAACACAAAATGGTGGCGACGATCTGCACCGAGAGGTATAGATTGAAATCATACGCTGCCTGAGACTTCCGTTTGAGCATCTTGGTAGTTAGAATTTCCGACTGCCGTTGTTTCACATCAAAAGCAAAATCGATGAATTTTGTAATGTTTTTAAACCACAGCAATCCTAATGACAATCGATCTTCTTTTGACAAAGACACGCACTGCTTTCTAAATAAATCATCCCAAGCCGAGTTCTTTACTTCGTTCAGGTATTCCTCGGTGCTTTGCTCTTGTTTTGAGAATGCATCCTTCATCAGACTGCTGTAAGAAGTAAAAACTATCTTGTACGCAACAGCCTGACCCGAAAGGAACATATAATTCTGAAGCGTCTTGGTATCGAAGTCGCAAGTCGCGTACTGGAAAGCTATTCGAGCACGCAAGAGTCCAATAATATCTGTCCATCTTAAAATAGACGAGAATGCAACGATGTCAACAAAGTAGTTTTGATCTTTGGAAATATTTATGTCTCCGAACATAGAATTCATCAATACATTATTCAAATCCGTATAGAAGTTTAAATGATCTTCGACAAGAACGGAATCATTGCCTATCCTTTCTCGCGCGAAGTACACGCTTTCTCTGAGCATTAACATGGTGTATGGAGTCCCATTCATGTCAACAGTATTACCATGCTCTTGCACATCAACAAAGGCCAAGTCCGTATTTTCTCTCGCCGCAAACATGGCGTCCGATGCTTGACTTCTGTTTCCGTTGGCGCTCAGAAACGTGGCCGAAATACCCCTTTCTCGTTGTAACATCTGAATTAAATTCGCTAACTTCTTAGCGCTCGTGACTTCCGTAATTGCGCTAACAGTCGATTTTTTAACTTCAGAAGCCTTCAGGAGACTGTTAGTAGTAAGATACAGAAGAGCTAGGACTGGAATTAGAATTATCAGAATCATTTTCCAGTATTTTAATACCCTGTGGAATGAGGATTCTCTGGCGTTGTTCCGGACAATTTCCTGAAAACCCCGCAAGGACTCATGGGATAGGTACGAGCCCATGGACTTTGTTTCGTCCAGGGAATCCGGATAAATAACGTTACTCCTCATTGTTGCTTCAGTTTTGTTTTTTGTTTTTTGTTTTTTTTTCAGAACCTGTGAGAGAAAAATCAACAATATAGCACTGTGGTCGTCATTACTTCTTGATTTTCCTACCGTTGAAAGAGAGCCGAATTGTTTTAGCCACATTTTGATTATATGTTGATCACCTTAGAAAATTCAGTTCTGTACAGAGATAAAGAAAAACGTCCAAATTTTAACATTAAATTCATTTTGATTAAATAATAATGTATGGCTTCAACAATCATATTCAAAAATAGGTATTATAAGGTAGATCTGAATGCTACTCTGTTGACCAGCCAGCTTCCCTAACAGACTGAATTCTACATATAAGTACTAGTACCACTCTAAATATTAATATTTCTAAAACTCAGAGATCAATTTTCTCAAATAGAAAGCAATTTTCTGTTCATTTATATAAGTTGTTGGTCCTCTTTAGATGTTTTTTTTTGATAAGGAAATAGAGCTAAGTAAACTAACAAAACAGACGTGTATAGAATATGCACATTCATCTGATGTATTTTTGATTAAAGGAGTCTGGCAGGTCAACAAATATACTAGAAACCATCAGATCTACCTAAAATTTTAAGACATCATTTATTTAACTATAAACTATTATCTACAAAAGAAAAAGTCCATACATTTACACTTGTAAATTTGGATACTTTCCTTTATGTTTATATAACTCTTTCTCTAAAGGAGATCGATACAGTCTGAAAATGGTAAAAACCATCGAGTCCTCTCAATCCTTTCCATCTCCAGCCGTTCGCTTGTCACAATGACTTTGGATATTAATTATATTTTACACAGAGTCATTTTAAGAGTACAACACAATTATGAAAGATTTTTGTGCATCGTATGACAAGTAATTATAATGGGAGATATCATTAAAGGAAAGAAGCATGCAGGTTCAATCATCATACGCGCAAAAGATGAGGATTCTTTCCCTAGCGATCAATTGTACACCTGAGGTGTAGTAAATTACATGTAACATTAGTTATATTTTATTACAACGGTTCTCAGTTGATAAAGGGTAATATTTTAGAGCTATAAACGTAAATATGTGTCTATATAAGGGTCAGTTCTTATAAGTCTCCACAGTGTGGGGTATTTCGTTGTTTTTGCCCCATGGCGAATTGAGAGAATTACGCGTCAAGAAAATGTATATGTAATTTCAGAGTCTTTTCTAATAATCATTCACAGCGTGGGTATTTTGGTATTTTTGTCCAATGATGAATAGATAAAATTACACTGAACGCATCTTGACAGTGTATATCATTTTTCTCTTTTTTTTTTAAGAGGAAGCTGGATGATCCACAAATTGATCATCATAGCTACCTAAAATTTTAAGATATGATTTGTTTAGCTATTGACTATTTTTTTATGAAGAAAAATTCCATATACTTGAGGGCGTAAATATGGTTGATTTCAAGATGATTTTCGATTTAAAGATATCAATACTGTTTAAAAAATGGCCACAACCATCGAAGTAAAATCACAGTCTTACTTACTGTAATCACTCAAATATGGTGGCGGAATTTCGAACGTAACATTTATAAGGAGTGATTAGGGATTAGAAATAAATATTTGAAAAAAAAAAAATTACCTGCACAATTTAAAAACAAACGATTTTCTAATTCCAGATGAAATTGATAAGTAGAATAGTTTATCAATTGATAGTTAGAAAGTGCCCACTGTAAATGAAATCACCGAAAACATTCTAAATGAAAATGGAACGGTTCAAAAATATTTTTAATCTTTATACATGTATAAACACTGCGCCAGATAATTAATTATCGTGCTTAATTAAATGCAAGGTGGCAATTTTGCACCCGGGTAATGGTCAACTGTCATGAGGGACATTGATCTTTATGAAATTATTTCCAACTGGAAACTTTCTCATGGGAAAAGTGAATTGATTTTAAGAATTTTCAACCAAAATTCGAATACTTCTTTTAATAATTCTAATACCCGAAGGATTGGCACAAACCTTCCATCAAAGTTCCGATCTGAAGTCGCAGAGGGGTTCGAAATTTGAAAACAAAGCGATTGATTGAATGTTGAGTTAGAGTCTACTTACTAGGAATTTTCAGGGGAAACTCTCGCAGAATCTGTTTCAAGAGCATAAGGATTTTCTCCGGCATTATAGAGGAAAGCAATTTTAACTTCGAAGTTCTTTTTACGGAACAAAACTGACAGGAAAGCACAGAGAGTTAAATTTGACCGTGATCCTTGAATGGGCCTAAACACGAAAGGTCTGTGATATTGCGTTTGCAATTTTGATGCAGGCGTGTAATAAAGTCAGAAATGAATTTTAACTGAATTAACTCCTTTGACAAATTGCGATTGTAATTTTCAAGAACGCCTCGTTACGATGTCGATACATAAACATTATTCTGTTTACAGGCCAAACGCGTGTTATCTAAAATAAATCATTTATCCCCCAAAATTAATGTAAATGAATGAATAAAACTTCGTATAACAAAATACAGATACGATTATTTTTTCATGTCTAAATCATGTTTTCATAACGATATCTAATAAGGTGTGTTTCAGATCTAGAACAAGTACAAGTCGGTGAGTTTGAGCACATGGAAAAAGTAGTGACCTAGATTATTCATGCGCTACTTTGACCTCTTGACCCATAACGATGTTATGCAGGAATAACAGCGGATTGCGCAAATAGTGTTATATATATATGGGAAAACATTTGCAAGTGTAAATATTTGCACATAAACCCTTTTCATAAAGAATTATTTCCCCTTATGAAAAAAAGAAGAAAATTTCATCTTTTTTTCTTCAAAATAAGAGCAGTAAATGAGCCCTATTTATTTCAGATCATAAAAAAAAAGATTTAATAAACCAATTTTCTAAGAGCATTGTATAAAGTTCAAATTATTTTATTTTTCAATAACTAAAAAATTAATCTAGATTTGCTCAAATCTTTTAAAAATTTATAATTTAAGTGTTCTCTTTAATACTTTCAATGATGACAGTCATAAACGCTTGAAAACACGAGAGCAAAATTTGAAATTTGTGTGAATTTTGCAACAAAGTTAAAAAAAAAACATGAGCAAGTTTAATATCATTAATAATGCGCCGCCCATACAGTAGACTTCTATGTTAATCAATTAGACAAAAATAAACATTTTGAAAATTCCTCAGGTGGAGTATTTTTTTCATCATACCTTCAAAATGATGCCAAGATAACCAGTATCAAACCATTAATTAGTTAAGTACAGAATAGGGTCGCTTTTACATTGAACACCTTAATTGAATTCTGCTGCCAAATATACAATCTATACATTCTCATTATCTTCTGAGACGGGAAAAGGTACTTATACAAACTATAATCCTTAAATACTAATTAATTACATTCTTACCTGGTAAATCTCACTGCTCTACTACAAGTCCTTACCGTGAATCCGCTAGAATGTGGTATTATAGGACCTAGTCTTCACGGTGGTATTTTTTTTTTCATTTTCCCATCTGTGATGAATTCATCGATTTTTTGCATGTCGCTAGTTTTGAAAAAGATCTTCTTATGTCCGGTATAATCAGCGTATGTAGATACTGTATATATATGCATGTAGGTAGAATGAGATCTGATATCATGTATCAATCACTCCCCCATTTTTAAAGGTATGCGACAAATTAAATTCAAACAATATGAAGACTAACTTGCGTTAAATTGGCATTTGAGAGAGAGAGAGAGAGAGAGAGAGAGAGAGAGACTAATACTCAAACATGTATCTGCCAAGTTAAAATCTCCCACAGCAGATTCTTTGTACATTTATTATTATCAAGGTACATCCATGTTTTGGTGATTTATCATTATTGGAGGAAACGATTATGTTGCAAAGTTTATCAAACATTTATTTTTGACATCATAAAACTCAAATTAAGCTTTTTTTTCATTGTTTGAATACATCTGTATAAAAATTTACGTACATGTACAAGTATATTCTTATAAATATTGTTAGAGATTATACAACCCCCCCCCCCCCCCCAAAAAAAAAAACAAAAGAAAAAAGAAATTTGTATCTACAACAACCAATGAACGAATAATGAATGAATATATATACATGTATAAAAATAAATAACCAAACGAACAAAAGGTAATCATCTAAAATCTATAACCCTAAAATCCCGCCCCTCAGTTAAAGGGGCATGGTCACGATTTTGGTCAAAAATTGTTTTTCCGATTTTAATATTAACAATGCTTCAGAAAGGCATTTTTAATAGGCAATCGAAATTCGATTGTCATTTGTTGAGTTATAAGCGAGTTACAGAGCTTGAAATTCTTCGCTATGTAAACAAAGCGTTTGTTTACATTTTGAACGTTGAAGCAATAATTTCAGTTTTAAACATAAAACGAATGTTTTAAACGTAAGGAACTGTTGATCAATGCTTAAAATAAATAAAAAGATAGACAAATAAGCTGGAAAAAGGATTTTTACTGGTATGTTGAACCTATGTAAATAAAAACAGGACACGAGCCTTGTTTACATGACGAAGAATTGTGAGCCCTGTGTCTTGCTTATAACTCTACGAATGACTCTCAAATTTTATTTGATCATTAGAAATGCATTTCCAAAGCATTGTAAATAATGAAATCATAAAAATAGAATTTGACCAAAATCGTACCATACGTTTTAAAAATTTTTGGCAAGGTAAAAATATTAAAATTTCACGCGGGATTCGAACTCATGACTTACAGATCAGTAGTGAACCATCTAACCCACTGCGCTACGCTGTTAGATGAAAATTTTGGGAAAGAAGCTACCTTAAAATCAATCTTGATTTTATTTTTTATTTCGATAATTATAATACGTCACAGCATGGAGGTGTCCCATACGACCTTAAAATAAAAAAAAAATAAAAAAAAAATGCATAGTTCAATTTGGCGAAGTTCTATCAACAGAATAAAATCAAAGCTATCTTTTTGGTTTCTGATCATGCTGCTAATCTGTAAAGTCGAGAGAAGTCTTTTTTCTTCGATACTGGTTTTTATTAAATTTTCACTCAGCCGATATGTTTGTTTTCAACTACGGTTTTATCAAATGTCTTGCTTTTCAATAAAAGCAAAAAAAAAAAAAAAAAAAAAAATAGAATTCAAGATAAAAGGACGCGGTGATACTAATTCAAGTTTATGGATTGAATATTATTTCAAACCAGCTGCTACTCCCTGAACACTGAATTTACCCTAACTTCCTATCAGTGACGGATCTAAGGAAGTAAGTTATCAATAAAAACACACGTTACACAATAAACACGTGACATAATACTATGAACAATGAAGAAAAATTGAAATTGAAAAACAAAAAAGTATAACATATGATAAATAAATGATTCATTATTGGCGAAGGATGTGTAGTCTTGTAAGCAAATATTTACATCCCTTCCATTTAATTTTACGGATATCTGTAGAAACTGACAGGACTGAAATCTAATCTGCCCTGTTCGAACCAGGTTATCGATCGGTCGAAATCTTTAGTAATCTAAAAAGTAAAACTTTTTTACCTGCATTGTCACTACCTTCATTTCCCGCCTGAACATGATGAATCGCCAAATAAAGCAATTTATTGTTTTAAAAAACGTGCTTAGTTCTAGTTTTAGCAAGACTTTGTCCTTTGAGAAGTCATATCTTAGAGTTAGGTAAATATCGATTTATGTACTGAAATGTATTAGGATGACATCGGGAACCCTTCAATAAAAAGACGTATCTTGAAAGTAGTGCAATGAGTAAGAAGATTAACGTAATAAGTTTCCGTGATTAGCTCTGTAATCTTTAAATCAGAACTTTGTAAATTGATTTTCATACTACTAAATGAATGACATCAAGATACATGTACCTCTGTCATATAAATCCCGGAATTTCCCGGACATAAATATGTCTGAGTATCAATCAGTTGTATTAGCAGTTACATAAGCGGTCTTACCGAACGAGCGAATCAATGTAACGGAAAAGAGCATCACATTGAAAAGCAAAATGGCACCCAAGGACTCTCATTGATTTCTGGGTACCTTGGAGTAATTAGAGCAATCTGTCGTTTGATTTAAAAGATAGTTTTTTAAAAGCTCTTATCTGCAGCTAACATGTCATGATTTGCAATCAATTTAAGTATTCTGAACATTAGACTTGACTTGATTTGCAAGCATTCTGCCGAATCACGAATTCAAAATAAACGTGATTTTTTTTATTAATTCAATTTAATATAATTATGTCTTAAAGGGTACCTGCAGTGCCGGTCAATTTTTGATATAATGGAGATCTATGTGTAAAAACATCATCCTGAAAATTTTACAGCGATCGCATAGGTAGTTTTCGAGATATTTAGGGAAAACCCGATTTCACACCTGAACGAGTTTTGAATCAAGCCGATTTGGCGCGAGATGAACTGAGGCGTCACGGGGTCAACGCCGCTGTATGAGAAACAGAAATATTGTATGAAAACTGTTCGTTTTCTTGCATTGTTTTATCGATATATGAACATTTTTTTCTGTTGTTTTATTTCCTTATCAACCCTGGATGACTAATTATACTGTCGTTTGAGTTTAACCCGTATTTTATCGAACAAAAATGCCGAATTTGGACAATTGTTTGCTTCATGAATTTCGTCAATTGTGTAACACATTTTACATATAAATGCACACCATATGTAGCAAAATGACAATTAATCAAAGCATCATTGTTATAAGAAACATATTTTCATTCTTTCGATTGATTTCTCAGTGACATTATTAACCGATTAATAATATTGATAATACATAATGATATTTCGTAAAAGGTAATTCGGGGTCTATTTCTCGTATAAGGCATAAAATTACAAATGATGTCGCCCGATTATTCAATAATATTGACATCGGACCAATAACAATCAAAATATGCATTCTTTAACAAACAAACACGGGATTATAAACGGATCAAGGCGAAAGTCCAAGATGGCTGCATGATTAAGTCTGTCTCGTATTCTTTTAAAAATACGATAATGGAATTTAATTTTACATTTATTTACATCCTTTGTCAAAATGTTCCAGTTTATTTAGATTTCATTATGATTCCTTGTCAGTATTACAATTTAAGCTATACGGAGTTATAAAGCGTTTAATTGCTGACCATAGCGCTCGAAAGAAAGTTGCACTTTATTGAATAAGAAATTATGTATCTGAAATAATTACTTATTCACATAAAAAAGGTCTGAATTGCTGAATTGTAAATTTGGTCATTATTTTAGTGATTAGATAAGTAACAACTAGAGCAGAGCTCGTGGCAAAGCCCCGAGTAGGTCTTCCGTTGTTGCTGCGAGTTGAAAATATATGTTATATGGTGTCAAACGATTATAATGACTATATTTTCTGTTCTGCTTTTGTTATAAAAACGTGTTGTGATTGAAAGCCTGTATATAAAACGTGTTTTTAAAAAAGAAAGGAAGAAAATATTTTAGGAAAACTATTTGTCGAGCAGAGTTTATGTAATCGTTTCAAACATTCTTTAAAAAATGAGATGTTTAATGGCTAGTTAAATTTTCAAAGGGTAGCAAGCATTGTTATAAACAGTATGTACTCGTGATTCATGTCAGGAATTGTATTTCTTTTTTAAACTAAACGTGCCTACAAAACACGTAAACTTTTCACAAAGATAACTTCTATATTAAAATATTTCTAAATTTTTGAAGACTATGTACAAGTTAAGAATTGCGTGCTGACAAAATTTACAGACCCTAAAACGTACTACTACACCAAAAAGCGTGCGACCTACGTGCGAGAAACGTTTCGTGTAAACCTTTCAGAGTTTCGTGTAAACCGTTTAGCGTTTCGGGCAAAGCGTGCGAGAACCGTGTGAAACGTTTATCAGATTTCATTCGGAACTCCCTGACAAGTTAATTGTTTCAAAATGGCGCCCGTGTTTTACATTACTTTAACAAAATTGAACGAATTTTTAACAAACAAAAGAAAGGTATATGTATTAAAAGACGACTAGTGACAGAGTACATGTATATTTAACGTTTTCATGCGATGTTTCAGTACTGAAACAATATTAAAATTCGCTATACATAAAAAATATTAAATACAGTTAGTGAAACATTATTTCTATTGGAACAAACCTAAATCAACTTTAACTTGCACGATCATGTTTTGATAGGCATGTATTTTTATTATTTATTTACATCGATAACTCTTACTGATAACTCTTACTGAGACCATTCGGCTGTGTACAAGCAGCACACATAACCTCGGACATCGGGTGAGACCTGCACCTGGCTGAACCTGTCAATCAAACTCTGTGTATTTGTTTTCATTGGATGGTCAGGCGTCTCTCTTTTGTCAAAAGCCAATGGAAAATTAATGACTTCAAGGTAATCGGAATCAGTATTTGATGAAGCACACAATTTAAATGATAAAATATTTATTAATTATTTGAAGAAAATTAAATGTAAACATAGAGAGGAAATAAAAAAAAATTATTATTATGGGAATCTATGCGCATGGTACTAAATTCAAATAGATTATATTATGATTTTATTATTTTATGTAGTAAAATCACCCTTCCAACTGTTACTCAATTACATAACAATTGATGACCTGGGGCTATAAATGTTCTGAGCTGTGTGCGCTGAAGCGACACAAGATTCGGCAATCAGTTTTTAGAACGCAGTTCGCAGTTCGCAGTTCGCAATTCAATAGTGAACTGCGTTCTATAGAACGCAGTTCGCAATTCAAAATTTAGTGCGATTGAATAGTGAACTGCGTTCTATAGAACGCAGTTCGCAATTCAAAATTTAGAATTCATATTTGGGGCCCGCTTGCCTTATATGCAATTGAATAGTGAACTGCGTTCTATAGAACGCAGTTCGCAATTCAAAATTTAGAATTCATATTTGGGGCCCGCTTGCCTTCTATGCAATTGAATAGTGAACTGCGTTCTATAGAACGCAGTTCGCAATTCAAAATTTAGAATTCATATTTGGGGCCCGCTTGCCTTATATGCATTTGAATAGTGAACTGCGTTCTATAGAACGCAGTTCGCAATTCAAAATTTAGAATTCATATTTGGGGCCCGCTTGCCTTATATGCAATTGAATAGTGAACTGCGTTCTATAGAACGCAGTTCGCAATTTAAAATTTAGAATTCATATTTGGGACCTATAGAACGCAGTTTGCAATTCAAAATTTAGAATTCATATTTGGGGCCCGCTTGCCTTATATGCAATTGAATAGTGAACTGCGTTCTATCTAGAACAATTCAAAATATAGAATTCATACTTGGGGCCCGCTTGCCTTATATGCAATTGAATAGTGAACTGCATTCTATATATAGAACGCAGTTCGCAATTCAAAATTTAGAATTCATATTTGGGGCCCGCTTGCCTTCTATGCAATTGAATAGTGAACTGCGTTCTATAGAACGCAGTTCGCAATTCAAAATTTAGAATTCATGTTTGGGGCCCGCTTGCCTTCTATGCAATTGAATAGTGAACTGCGTTCTATAGAACGCAGTTCGCAATTCAAAATTTAGAATTCATATTTGGGGCCCGCTTGCCTTATATGCAATTGAATAGTGAACTGCGTTCTATAGAACGCAGTTCGCAATTCAAAATTTAGAATTCATACTTGGGGCCCGCTTGCCTTATATGCAATTGAATAGTGAACTGCGTTCTATAGAACGCAGTTCGCAATTCAAAATTTAGAATTCATATTTGGGGCCCGCTTGCCTTATATGCAATTGAATAGTGAACTGCGTTCTATCTAGAACAATTCAAAATTTAGAATTCATACTTGTGGCCCGCTTGCCTTATATGCAATTGAATAGTGAACTGCATTCTATAGAACGCAGTTCGCAATTCAAAATTTAGAATTCATATTTGGGACCCGCTTGCATTATATGCAATTGAATAGTGAACTGCGTTCTATAGAACGCAGTTCGCAATTCAAAATTTAGTGCGATTGAATAGTGAACTGCGTTCTATCTAGAACGCAGTTCGCAATTCAAAATTTAGAATTCATATTTGAGGCCCGCTTGCCTTATATGCAATTGAATAGTGAACTGCGTTCTATCTAGAACAATTCAAAATATAGAATTCATACTTGGGGCCCGCTTGCCTTATATGCAATTGAATAGTGAACTGCATTCTATATATAGAACGCAGTTCGCAATTCAAAATTTAGAATTCATATTTGGGGCCCGCTTGCCTTCTATGCAATTGAATAGTGAACTGCGTTCTATAGAACGCAGTTCGCAATTCAAAATTTAGAATTCATGTTTGGGGCCCGCTTGCCTTCTATGCAATTGAATAGTGAACTGCGTTCTATAGAACGCAGTTCGCAATTCAAAATTTAGAATTCATATTTGGGGCCCGCTTGCCTTATATGCAATTGAATAGTGAACTGCGTTCTATAGAACGCAGTTCGCAATTCAAAATTTAGAATTCATACTTGGGGCCCGCTTGCCTTATATGCAATTGAATAGTGAACTGCGTTCTATAGAACGCAGTTCGCAATTCAAAATTTAGAATTCATATTTGGGGCCTGCTTGCCTTATATGCAATTGAATAGTGAACTGCGTTCTATCTAGAACAATTCAAAATTTAGAATTCATACTTGTGGCCCGCTTGCCTTATATGCAATTGAATAGTGAACTGCATTCTATAGAACGCAGTTCGCAATTCAAAATTTAGAATTCATATTTGGGACCCGCTTGCATTATATGCAATTGAATAGTGAACTGCGTTCTATAGAACGCAGTTCGCAATTCAAAATTTAGTGCGATTGAATAGTGAACTGCGTTCTATCTAGAACGCAGTTCGCAATTCAAAATTTAGAATTCATATTTGAGGCCCGCTTGCCTTATATGCAATTGAATAGTGAACTGCGTTCTATCTAGAACGCAGTTCGCAATTCAAAATTTAGAATTCATATTTGAGGCCCGCTTGCCTTATATGCAATTGAATAGTGAACTGCGTTCTATCTAGAACGCAGTTTGCAATTCAAATTTAGAATTCATATTTGGGTAGTTTTTAGCTCACCGAAACGAAGTCGGGGGGAGCTTATGCTATACCCTCGGCGTCGGCGTCGGCGTCCGAACCTGGTTAAAGTTTTTGTTGCAGGTCCTGTATCTAAGTTATTACTTGTCCTATCTTCACCAAACTTGCATGGATGATGCATCTTGACCTACTCATGGACTTGAAAGACCTGAATGCTGAATCAGGGCCATGAGTTTCAGATGCTGGAGGAGGTTAAGGTTTTTGGAGCAAGTTAGAGTTTTTGGTGCAGGTGCCCTTTGATAGCAATTTATAGGTTACTACTGGTCCTAACTTTACCAAACTTGCATGGATGGTGCATCTTATGATACTGATGCATCAGACATGCTTTAATGCTGAATCTGAGCCTTAGGTTTCAGATGCTGGATGAGGTTAAGGTTTTTAGAGCTGGTTAACGTTTTTGGAGCAGGTGCCCTTTGATGATTATATCTTAGTTATTACTGGTCCTAACTTCACTAAATTTGCATAGATGGTGCGTCTTATGATACTGATATACCTGGCAGGCTTGAATGCTGAATCTGAGCCATAGGTTTCAGATGCTGGATGAGGTTAAGGTTTTTAGAGCTGGTTAAAGTTTTGGAGCAGGTGCCCTTTGATGATTATAACTTAGTTATCACTGGTCTTAACTTCACCAAACTTATATGGATGGTGCGTCTTATAATACTGATGCACCTGACAGGCATGAATGCTGAATCTGAGCCATAGGTTTCGGATGCTGAAGGAGGTTAAGGTTTTAAGAGTTTGTTAAAGTTTTTGGAGCAGGTGCCCTCTGATGATTATATCTTAGTTATTACTGGTCCTAACTTCATAAAACTTGCATGGATGATACGTCTTATGATACTGATGCACCTGGCAGGCTTGAATGCTGAATCTGAGGCGTATGTTTCGGATGCTGGATGAGATTTGTTTTTTTGGAACAGGGCACAAATTTTATAGATAATAGCTTGCATAGTTGATTTAACTATAATATTAATGAACTGCAGAGGTAGCTTCAGATGCAGATCTCCATTATCAAAGTTGCTAAAAAAAATTATCCTATCTAAAACCTGCTTGATAGATGTGTTCGTTGTTAAATGATATAATATGATTCCTATGATATAGTATTGTATGATATGATACACTATTGTTTAATATGATACAATATTATATCATATATTATATTGTAAATAGTTATATGATACGATATGATATTGTATCATTTTTTTTTGTACATTATGATATGATATTGTATTGTGATATTGTTATGTATAGTATTGTTTATTATGATACAATATTGTATAATATGATATTGTATAATAACACATATATAATATTTTATCACATGCTATTTCATATGATATTGCAACATAATATAGTATCATATGATATGATATTGTATAATATATATCATATCATATGATACGATATTGTATGAAATGAGATTGGTTTATATAATATATTATTATATCAATATATGAAAATGTATTATATGATATTGTATAATGTGATATTGTATCATATAATACAATAAAGTATACTATGATATTGTATGATATAATATAGTACTATATCACATTGATATAATACGATGTATAATTGATATGATACAATGTTGTAGCTAATTTTATTGTATCATATGATACAATATCCTACATTGTATTAAATATGATACAATATCATACAATGCAATATCATGCTATAATATTATACAGTATAATATTGTGATGCATCATGTGATATGATATTGTATCATATATTATTATAATGTATCATATCATATCAATATCATAATATATTATGATATTGTATTATGTGATCAAATACAATAATGTATAACAAGATACAATGTCATATCATATGTTACAATATCATATTTCATCATTATTTATTACAGTATTTTATTGTAATATATGATATATATTGTACTGGTATCATAGGATGCAATATAGTATTTCATATTATCGTATTGATAAACATTGTATCATATAATACCCTATGAAATGAACATATGATTATTATACAATTTTTATTATATGATATTGTTATACGATATTTTGTCAAAACAGTATCCATGTATATCCAAGATCATTAACTATGATTTTCAAATAATATGATAAAGGTGGTCTCATAAAGGTGATTCCTCAAAAAGGTGATCCCTCGTCTCGGTGAGCTTTGTAATCTGTTATTAACTATGTTTAAGAATCGGGCTTATATGCAATTGAATAGTGAACTGCGTTCTATCTAGAAAGCAATTCGCAAATCAAAATTTAGAATTCATATTCGGGACCTGAATTTTTCAGGGGCATCTACTAGTGGTATTTCACTACCACTGTGAAAATATGGTGATGCAGTTATCTATAGTTTCTGAGAATCTGGCTTATATGCAATTGAATACTGTAGTTTCATTGATATTCAAGGGCATCAATTTTCGTGGATAAAGTGAAAATCACAATATCAAGTATACGTAAATTAGTGGCCAATGAACCTATCAATACAAAATGTTTATTAAAATTGCACTTCAATGAATATTTAATTTCGTGGATCATCTAAACAATGATCCACGAAATTCATATCCTTATCTAGTGACACACTAGTAACTATATTTTTATTCATATGCACTGATAATAAATGAAAATAATATATATATTTCAAAGTACATTTTATTTATTTTTTATCCATGCTTGCGTGCATGAATATTTCAGCATGCGCAGTCTAATATTTCCGGACACGACTTCCTACTAGACTGTGAAACTTGCAAAGTTGCGTTAGCGCGACGGCGTGTTAAGCAAAGTTGTGTTAGCGCGACGGCGTGTTGTGCAAAGTTGTGTTAGCGCGACGGCGTGTTGTGCAAAGTTGCGTTAGCGCGACGGTGTGTTGTGTACATGTGTTAGCGCAATGTCTCGTTTATCTGAACGCGATGTCGCGCTAATGCAAATGGCCCTATCCGGACACCATACAGATCTCAAAAACTATAGATTACTGCATCACCAAATTTCACAGTGGTAGTGAAATACCACTAGTAGATGCCCCTGAAAATTTCGGTCCCCAAAAATGAATTGCGAACTGCGTTCTAGAACGCAGTTCACTATTCAATTGCATATAAGGCAAGCGGGCCCCAAATATAAATTCTAAATTTTGAATCGCGAACTGCATTCTAGATAGAACGCAGTTCACTATTCAATTGCATATAAGGCAAGCGGGCCCCAAGTATGAATTCTAAATTTTGAATTGCGAACTGCGTTCTAGATAGAACGCAGTTCACTATTCAATTGCATATAAGGCAAGCGGGCCCCAAATATATATGAATTCTAAATTTTGAATTGCGAACTGCGTTCTAGATAGAACGCAGTTCACTATTCAACAATTTGAATTGCGAACTGCGTTCTAGATAGAACGCAGTTCACTATTCAATTGCATATAAGGCAAGCGGGCCCCAAATATGAATTCTAAATTTTGAATTACGAACTGCGTTCTATAGAACGCAGTTCACTATTCAATTGCATTTAAGGCAAGCGGGCCCCAAATATGAATTCTAAATTTTGAATTGCGAACTGCATTCTATAGAACGCAGTTCACTATTCAATTGCATATAAGGCAAGCGGGCCCCAAATATGAATTCTAAATTTTGAATTGCGAACTGCGTTCTATAGAACGCAGTTCACTATTCAATTGCATTTAAGGCAAGCGGGCCCCAAATATGAATTCTAAATTTTGAATTGCAAACTGCGTTCTATAGAACGCAGTTCACTATTCAATTGCATATAAGGCAAGCGGGCCCCAAGTATGAATTCTAAATTTTGAATTGCGAACTGCGTTCTATAGAACGCAGTTCACTATTCAATTGCCTATAAGGCAAGCGGGCCCCAAGTATGAATTCTAAATTTTGAATTGCGAACTGCGTTCTATAGAACGCAGTTCACTATTCAATTGCATATAAGGCAAGCGGGCCCCAAGTATGAATTCTAAATTTTGAATTGCGAACTGCGTTCTATAGAACGCAGTTCACTATTCAATTGCCTATAAGGCAAGCGGGCCCCAAATATGAATTCTAAATTTTGAATTGCGAACTGCGTTCTATAGAACGCAGTTCACTATTCAATTGCCTATAAGGCAAGCGGGCCCCAAGTATGAATTCTAAATTTTGAATTGCGAACTGCGTTCTATAGAACGCAGTTCACTATTCAATCGCACTAAATTTTGAATTGCGAACTGCGTTCTATAGAACGCAGTTCACTATTCAATTGCGAACTGCGAACTGCGAACTGCGTTCTAAAAACCGATTGCCACAAGATTCTCGGTCGCATGCGGCAATTGAATTAACACAGACTGGCCGAATAAACAAAGGGGTGGGAAAGTGAAACAAAATGTTACACACAAGAAGAATCCACCAAAAATGATTTTCGACAGATCTTATTATCTTTTCTCCAATTAAAAAAAAATCCAGCGCGAGCACCTGTCAGCGGGGCGGGAGGAAAGGGGGGGGGGGCAGCAATGAGTTCGCTTCCACAATGAAACTACAGAAGTGATTAATATGTGACCGATAGAATCTAATCTAAAGTTTTTTAAACTCATGTGAATATTTTTTAAAATAATAATCGAATGCCTCAATTCAGGGCATTCCTTTATCGTGCTAGCCCCTACCGCAAACATGGAACTTTGATTATAATTTGATTTCATGTTTAAACTACCTTGTACGCTATCGTATAAATCAATGCTTAATCAACTGTACAAGTAAAATCAATTTATATTTTCATCTTAAACCAATATAATAGTTGAAAACATAATAAAATATAGTTGTGTCCGTGCAAAATATGAAACATAAACGCGTCATAAGGTACATGTAGAAGAATACGAACCGACGGCGGATCACTTATCCACTCGCGCCGGATCTCCTCAGCCTCAGCCATGTGCGAGGGATGATCATCATTTAAAGGTTTAATATTTGAAGGGGGGGGTGTTGATTTAAAACATTAATTGTACAGTGCACTATAAGAACTTAACAACAATGACTTTAACTCCTAAAGGAAAAGTTTGTACTCCAACAACAAAAAAAATTCTTATGAATTAATGCCTCCTGTATAAACCAGCATACTTTCTGCGGCAACTTTATGCCAGTTGTACGCACAAAGACTTTCGTTAACTTGTCAAATGAAAACAGGTACATGTCAACATGTAAAGCTTTTTACACTCATACTACACAAATCACTTACAAAATAACATTGTTACGACCTTTATGAGATCCCAACAAACAACTTTTCCAGCGACAGCCATATCAAAATCCTAACCGTTTTTGAGTTATTAAGCAAAAACTTTTAGAGGCTATTGGCCCTTAATTTAAGGGGCCAGCCCTTTTTTATTGGTGTTAAATGAAAGCCCTTGATATTCTGCACAACTTTTATTCTACATGTCTTTACAAAATATTTTTCGTTAAAAAGATATAAAGGAAAATATGTCTAAATTTTTGCACTTTTGGGAATCCTTTTTTTTGACCCCCTACCTTTTCCTAAATAAAAAACGTAATCTAAAAACAAAAACTAATGTGCACCACTACAATGTCTCTGCTATTCAAATTCGTTGAATTCCCATTCCCTGCTATCATAGTCTCGGAGCCTTTGTCTGGAAACCAAAGGCCCTAAAAAAATTTAAAAGGGGAATAACTCGTTACCGGAAAGGGAATTCTAACTTTTATGAATTGATGAAGATAGTGTTTTGTAAAGTCCATTAGCCCTGAAAATTTGAGCAAAAACCGTTCAGAAATGAGCACGATATGAAGCCTCAAAGTTCGCGTCTAGGAAGAAAAAAAGAAAAAAAGAAAAATAAGAATAATCTTAACCAGCACAATAATAGAAAGGTCTTCCGTTGGAAACGGAAGACCTTAATAAATGCATTTACTTCGAACATTAGTTTTACTATTTAATAGTATCATGCATGATTCTTTAATCACTGATTGACGGACATGTTTTAGCTGACGAATGCTTGATTTTACACAGTCTAATTTATTTTTCTGTTTTATCTTTTAACAATTGAGTAGTTAATTATACACAAATCAATTTACCAGTCTAGAGGTGTGAAACCCTCTCTTTGTTCACCAGACTCGTGTACCCTGTGTATACATACCCCAGATACACGTGTGTCTGGAGCAGTGGCTTCGTTAGTTTACCTGTTTACCTGTGTCATTATCTCGGATCACTCATGTGTGAAAGGATATTATGTAATCAAAAAATGAATAATGAACATAAATTTGCCCATGTAAGCGTTTAAAGATATCGTATTCATCGGTAAAAAGGCGACGAGAATAACAAATTTTAAAATCCTTTAAAAAGAAATCTGATTGTAATAAAATAATAACGGATACAAATTTCTAGATCTACAATACTTAAAATAACAAGATACGTCAAAACATCAGACCTATATCAATCATTTTGGCTGAAAAATCGAATTTAATTTGTATAGCTTTGTAAGGAAATTTCCCTCGTGTTGACCTCGTGACGTCACTTCCGCTGAAGCCTCGTTATCGCCTAATTCTGTTTTCTCTTGATTAGATTTCCCAAAGCAGGTAAAAATAGCCACTTTGAAGAGGCGTAACTCCGTTATTTTTGCACCGATTTCGATGCGGTTTTTTGCATTAAATTTTGGTAAATAAACTCTTTAACATATGTTTCACATCGGCTGGGCTGCAGGTACCCTTTAAAGATTTTTTTCTGGGTCAAGGGAGCTGGGTGTTGTTTGCCTTTTATAGACTATACTATACTGATCTCCTTTGCAAAGAAAGTTTTTATAAAGATGTTGGAAAATATTTAAATTTTACATATTAGATATTATTGATAATTCTTAACTATAGAAAGATACATCTTTAATTTTAAGGTGGTATGGGAAACCTGTCGATACTGATATGGCTAAAAGTACATTATAATCAAAATACTTTCACAGTTTTAGAATTTTATAATATTTGACAAAAAAATATGTTTGAAATTTTTTTTTTGAAATAAAAATATTATGAAAGGCCCAGTGGGATTCGAACTTAGAATTTACAGATCCGTTGCACCCACTTAGATCCATTACGCTACTCTGTTAGGGTACAATTTTAGAGGTAAACAATTATGATGTAATATAAGTTGGATCTGATGGTTAATTTGCTGCATGGCCATGGCTAATTATAAATAAACATGTAATATTTGATGAACGTGAAACTAATACAACTACATTTAATACATTGTATGTACATTGTGTTATTCTTTTTATTAAAATTTTGAACGCCAACTGTGAGTTGATACTGATATTTGATATGATGTACAGGTTAGATCAAAAGCATATAGTATGATTTTTTCAAATATAATTTATTTATTTATTCAAGGTATCATAACACGTGTTTTGATCGAACACTCGTTTACCTGGTGTTTGTTGTGAAGACTACGAATTTGAGTGGTTATCATATAAGGAATAAGGAATCATTTTATTGAGTATTATGAGGTGATAATTTCGGTCGGGGCGTGATCAAATCCAATAAAGCCCGAAGGGCTTTATGATAGATTTGATCACGCCCTGGCCGAAATTATCACCTCATGATATTAAAAGAATGATTCCTTATTGTTTATATCTATACAATTTTTAAGCCATCATACGATTAAATATTTAAATATAAATAAGCAAACCCCGCTGGCGCCTCAATTTGGCTTCATTTGAAGTTATGGGTTTTAAATACTACAAAATCGATACGTATTGTAATCACAGGCAAAGACACTGGAAAATGTAAATATATTTATAGAAAAACTGTTCTACAAGTATTGACTATTCTCGTAAGGTACGCAGGAATTGAAAAGAAATTGAGTTTTAAGGTCAGACGAGACGTTCTTCGAGAATCTTTTTTGTATCTCCTCGTAATAAAGAGTTCCAATAAAAAATACTTATTTTACAATTACTTTAAAAATGGTCAAAATTTACGTGACTTGGTTATATATATCTAGATGGCCGAGTGGTTAGAATCGTGGCCGCTGAATATCAGAAGCGTTTTTGAGGTCGTGAGATCAAAGCCCCGCCCCGGCGGAGATATAGTTCTAATATAGTGAATTTCGCTGTCCTGTAGATGCTTTTATTTTTTAATAGCAGCAATTCAAGTGTATTTTCAAGAAGATTATATGGGAAATTGCATACTCTGGTATTCTGCAGAAATGCCTGGTAAGGTACCCTAATTTTTTGCAAGAAAACTTGTCAAAGTAGTAGTTAACCATTAACAAATTCCTGGAAAAAGTTATCTAAATTTGAGGAACTCGTCGTCTGACCTTAAGTCATTCGAAGGCCCTCTCTCAGTGTAGGCAGATGTTTCCCCACCCATCCGCCCTCACAATAAGTCATAGATGTTTGTTATTTTTACATATATTTTGCTAATACATGTATGTGTTGTTTTGTTTTTGTAGATAAAAAAGAACACAAGAAAAATTCTTTTTGCGTCTTAAATAAATTATTAAACTGCACTTCTGACAGCGCTACTGCATCTATATACGTGTTGTTATATTTATTTCATAAAATAATTATTTATGTTCGTTTGAATTTTAACGAATAAAAAAAACCATATTACCCTAATTTATTGATTCCTGGAGGTTGTTAATTCGTGGATAAGAGGTACTGACGAATTTTACGAAAATTGAGCCGCCACGACGCTTCATGATTCCAAAACATTTCATGAACAAAACCATAACGATATCCTCCGAAAAAATGCTCTTTATAATTTCGATTTTTCCGTAATCAAATAACGTATTTGACGTCAATCAGAATTATAATACAAAGTTTTAGAAAATGCTATAAAAACAATAATAAATTAACTGATCACCATTCGAAAACAAACGATAAGGAATAAATTGTAATTATAGTTTCAACAATTGCTAAATCGGGCGTGGATGTGTCTCGTGGCTTCGGGATCGCCATGTAGAAAATTCCTTCGGTGAGTATTCGTTCAGCCAACTTGGACCTGTGAGAGAAGACTCGTGGTACAGTAAAGAAAAAAAAATATAAACAGGACACATTCAATGGCTACTTCGAATAGCCCGCCCCACAAAGGCGATGTTTCCACGTGCTCGGTTTGCTTTGAACGATACAAAAACCCTCGATACCTGCCGTGTCTTCATTCCTTTTGTCACTCCTGCTTGGAATCTTACATAGTGTCTACCTGCATTGCTAAGGAAGCCCCTGTTGGATTCCGGTGCCCACTGTGTAGAGAGTTTGTAGCTGCCCCTGGCACGTTTAGCTCACCAGAAAAATGGGCCAAGCAACTGCCGCTGAACGAGTCTTTGATCACTTATCTAAAAAGCGAAAAGCCTTTGGAGGACCATGAAACGTGCGAAGCGTGCAGAAGGACACAAGAGGATCAACCGGCCTCGTTTTGGTGCAAATCGTGCATGGAGTCTCTGTGCGATATGTGTACGAAATATCACCGGAAGAATATGATGACGCAAGATCACAAGCTCGTGCAACTCAGTGAAATAAAACTGTCTGGATCGGCGATGATTGCCGAGAACGTCTGCACGAAACATAAAGGGGAGATAATGAAAATGTTTTGTGCCGACCATAAGGAGGCTTGCTGTACAACTTGTGTGAGCTTTGAACACAGGAAATGCAATAATGTCGACAGCATCGATAAGTGTCTTACCGAGCTTCAAGAGGGTAAACAGATGGAACGATTATTGAGGGAGATCGACAAGCTATCGCTCAAACTGAACAACATAGCAAAGGAGGAAGAGGAGAATGTTTCACAGATAGATCGGCAATCCAACGAACTTATCCAGTCGGCTGAGAAACTGCTACAAGAAACGCAGGCTCATCTCGAGGAACTGAAACAAATCTATCTGCGGGAATTGTCGAAGATCATGAAAGACAGAAAAGGGAAAGTAAACTCCTCTCTGGAAGCCATTAGCGAAAAGAAACACTATGTTGAACATTGCAAACAGCTGCTTTCTCAGGTAAAAGACAGTGGATCAGATATCGCCTACGTCTGTAAGTTTTACGAAGTGAAGCACAAAATTGACGAAATAAAGAAGACCTATATCAATAAAGTGTCATTCGATATCCAAGGGAAATTATCATCCAAAATCAAAGAATTGAAAAGCATTTCCAAGCTTTCCGAGCTCTCTGTATTCCAGAAGTCTTGTTCCATGGAGTTTGGGTTTGACGTGAAATCGGCGCGCATGACTTTGGAATCTGAATTCACCATCGAGAACAGTTGGATTTACGGGGGATGTTTTCTTCCGAGCGGGGGGATTCTGCTGGCGGATTATCCAAACTTCCGATTTATTTACCTGGACTGCGTCGGAAAATCGATTCTTCAGGGAAAACTTGTCGGACCAAAACCAAGGGACATAATCGTGTCAGGATCTGACATATTAATTGCACTGGAAGGCTTAAACGCGCTACAAAAAGTCGCCATGGGAAAATTCAGCCTCGGGTCAACCATACCAACCGGCGAATCCTGCTTGGGGATCGCAAAATTCCAAGAATACCTTTACGTCACACGGCCAACCTCTATCATCAAACTAGACAAACAGGGTAATATTCTGAAGACCTACCCCACCCGGAAGTGGACATACTCGGTGACCGTGACCGGAAGTGGTGATATCGTGCACTGCCATTACGGCGGAAATTCCGTCACTGCCATGCGCGATGACGGTCAGACACTCTGGGTATACAAACACCCGCAGCTGATTGGCCCGGTATGCGTGACTGTGGATTTCTTGGATAATATATACGTGGCGGGAGAACAATCCAACAATATCCACATCCTGTCAGGCAAAGGGAAGCTACTCCGAATTCTCTCCGATGTTCCCAAACCGTTCTGTATGAGATTTAAGGAGGGTAGTCTCTCATTTCTTGTGGTTACGAACGGCAATTGCGTAAAGGTGTACAATCTGAAAACTGACTAAAAAAAAACATCGCTGAAAATTATACCGAAAATATAACCCCCTAACGGAAGCGTGAATTGTGAAAGTGCTATGCTTATAGATTTACCTGTAAAGTTCATTTGACAATTATCTAAGGATTGAAATTTGTATAAACGTGTTTATGTTAACTTTATTAAATCACTTTGAAACTTTTTCTTTGCTATTATTTTTATTGCCAACACAATGAGGTATCTTAACTGACACGCTGCTTTGCGAATTTTTTCAATTTTCATTTGATCGAAGCAATATGTTGTCACAGTTGGGACGTAAATAGTTGTTTAAGAAGAAAATTTGCAATAATATTTAGACTGTAAATATTTTGAAGTACAATTAACTAATATTCTAAACGAAATAGAACTAAGTTCGATATTAAGCAAAACTCATTCACGTGAATTTAAAAAAAGATTTTCACGTGGGTATTTTAATAGTATACTTATTAGTGTATACCATACATAATTATGATTAAGTAGCAATAACATTAAGTTTATCAAAACGGGGGTACCAAGGTTATACATAAGTTCATGCGTGCACCCCAAAACTAAAATTTGTATTGTATAATTATACCCCGCCTCAAACAAAATTATCACTGACCCCTATCCCCTTCAAATATTTTGGATGCGCTTACATTTTATTTGTTTAATATAATGATAACTGGAAACTTAAATGACGAAATAGGAACAATATTGTAAAATAGAATGAGCTGTTTTGTATTAATATAAGAAAGATAACTCTAAAAGAGACGTGAGAAAAACTATTCTATCCTTTTATCAAGCGTAGGGCAGGAGAGAGGACAATTATGGTTCTTTTGGATATGAAAATTTACAACAATCAAATTTCAACCAATGTGTTTTTAAACTGTATGATAACTTACATTGTAGTCTTTACTCATTTTCTTAGAGATATTAAAATCATAAAAACGAAAAAAAATCACTTAAAATATTTCAAAACGTGTCAACTAATTTGTAAAAAAAATTCCACATACAGACTATCAAATTATTCTATTGAATTGGGATAGAATAATTTTCTCTAAAATTTCAGTATTCTCATGTAATTTAAATTTCCAATTCTTTTTAAATAGTTGTACATTGCAGTCATACGAAAATACAAAAGTTAGATCCCCTCCCAAAAGCTTTTGACCTCCCCCATCCGCGCGTGCCAGCTATTTACATTTGATTTAAATTTGCTGCGCAATAAATTCGTTCGGAGATGTAAATTAATGTTTCCTTTTCAATGGTGTAAGGACCTCTGAATACGCGAGAATCAGCTTCTTTCTGTACATTCACGCATGGGTCAGTATTGGTGTTTTTTTATTATGATGATTTTCAAAAAGGTATAACATAAGATTCCTACTTCCCATTATATCCATTTGTGAATTTACGTTGTATGTGATAGTACATACAGGTAGTATTTAAACAATATTTTATTATGTAAAAAATATTACATAATAGGATTGGGCAGCAGGCAATCTGCCTATTTGAGCCCTCTCCTTTAACGGTCAATTTGACAAACATTGATGGTACAATGTAACAATAGAATATAGTAGAGAAAAACAAAGGAAAAATAAGTGGAATCAAAATGCTTGGTACCGGGTATTATTTATGTACAAAATGAAAAATAGTTGTAGAAAGCTAGCAGTTCAGCTGTTTGAGTGACACTGTGAATAATGCATTAAAACTTAAATCTTTTGGTAGCTAATATATAATCATGTACAATCTTAAATATAGCAACATTTTCGTTATAAGGCAAACTACTGTCCCCATATAACAATAAGTCCAGAGAGATGGGGATATCTAAGTGTAAATTACTTATTGACTGTATAAAAACTTGCCTCTGTGCATCATAATGTGGACAGACAAAAAAATAATGATAAGCATTTTCACATACATAACCACACATATCACAAATAGAATTTTCACACAAAAAATGATTGAATAGGTCAGCATTTAAATTGCTTGCATTATTTCTTATCTGACAATGTATAATATTTGCGTTTCTGTTTCCAAAGTCATAAAGTTTGTTTGGCTTTCTAAAGAATATGTTTTTTATGGCTGTTTTGAATGAAGACTCAGTTGGTAAAATTCTAATGTGAAGAGGTAATTCATTCCATAATTTTATAGACGAAGGTAGAAAACTGTTCATAAAGGCAGTTGTTTTTATCTGGGGTATAACAAATTTAAAATCATCTTGGTGTCTTAGTGAGTAATTATTTTGCGGTGTACATGGCATAAGTAAATCCTGTAGATATTTGGTAGCAAGACCATGGACCATTTTATAAAATAATGTGAGTTTATGAACCTAGCTTTCTTCTATCTGATAGTAGATCAATACCCAATTCATCATATAGAGCTGACCTGGATGAGTTACTTCTAAGACCTGATATAATCCTTGCAGCAGTTACTTGAATATCTTCTAGAAGTTTAACTTCTCTATCATAACAATTATCCCAAACTATATCAGCATATTCTAAAACTGGTCTTATAAATGAAAAAAATATTTTTTTAGAGAGCATCTACATAGCTTATATTTAACAAGTTTCAATAGGTTTAACCTTATACAAGCTTTTTATGAATAGAATTAATATGTTGTTTCCAACCTCCATCATATTGGAGATTTACACCAAGATGGATGTGACTATCAACTTTTTGTATAAATGGACCATGGACACCAAACTGCACAGGGGGATGAGATATATTTTTTCTACTACAGGTAGTATGTCGCCCATGTGAATGATCTAGAAAACTCATTGAATTGACCTGTTTAAAAATATTGCTTTTCAACCAACATTAAAATGCAATTTAAAAGTCCCTTCGATGTAATCATCAATAAAGAGAGATAACTCTATCGGAGATGAATGACTTCCATTCCATTATTTAATAATTGTCCAATCAAAAAGCAATTTCTGTCAGATACTGATGAATTATTTTCAATCAAGTACACGAAAACAGTTTTAAAGCGATTTTTGATTTACCAGTGAAACAAAATTTTATTATTTGATTGTGCAGGGTGATATAGTTGATCACATGCAAACATACGTGCATCAATGTCACATGTCACGTGATATTTGTTAAACACGTGAGAAATTATTCATTTCAATCTTACTTTATAGTCTCAACATATGTACATTAAAATGTAATTGTAGATCAGATGCTTTAATGTTCCATTTTACACATTTTCATGTTGATATCTATATACATTTTATATAATAAAAATATTCGGTAATTTTTTAGGGGATGACGAATTCTTGGTTAATATTTTGATAAATCATCCAGATTTATAGTTTTCTTTTTCAAAATTTCATTGATTTTTAACAGTTGTGTGAAAATGGCATATCAAAACATTGGTTATTTTTATTTTTTAATGCTGCAATAATATGCGACTCTTTATAAAAATCTAGTTCTTTTGAAAGAAATTTCAGAAATAGTATTAAAATGTCACGTGAATACGTACCGTTTTATGGTATCATGCCTTTTTAAACTGATAAATGGGCAAACAATGATATTAATTAAAAAAGGCACCCATTTTCTGCATTTATTACCTTTTTGTAAAAATGATAAAACTGTGACATTAGTCATATGCAGCGAGCCAATCGGTTGCAATCCTTCAATCAATACGAAGTCCATCCTCACATCGCTCATTTAACAAATCTCCATGATAACGATTTTTTATGATGTATTCATTCATCGTCTACAACATTATTTGCCTCGTCAGTGAAACAATTGAACATGTACATAATTCATTCTATTTCAACTTCATATTTCTCGCGGGTTTAATATTCATTGTGACATCTTGAATGAAGATGAATGAAGATCTTCATTAAAATTTGCCAATAAAAAGGGGACTATTATATATTTATTGGCTTCTCATTGCCTCAAATAAGACAAATATCAACTTTGATAAAATTTATTGATCACGGTTCCAGTAAATTTGATAGAGTTCAATATTTCTATAAAATGCTGTATCTGGCCGTTCATGCGGGTATGAGCGTAGGAAGCGGCCTCAGAATTGACATAAAAAAAACCCCCACAACCCGCTGAAGCGATTTATGATTATCGATAACCCGTATGAAACACTAAAGGAACGCGTTTTGCTGTTGCAATTTACATCAATGTAATGGATATATGCCGAAAACAGTTCCATATGAAAAAATATCAGACAGTTTCGGGGCCCGCTATCAATGGCCGAGAACTGTCCGATATTATTTTTTTCATACAGAACTTTTTTGTTTGTTTGATTTACCCGACACAGTCCGATTTTGGAGGATATCAGTACTGTAACCACTGGTAACGGTCTGATATTAAGAAGCTCACTAATATCTGACTGTCACAGGTACATGTAAAGTTTAAAGACTTCTGGAACAAAGGAATGACATCACAATAGTGTCTAAACTCAACATATCTGTTTAATCATCAATATAAAGTGAGTAATAAATAGGTAATTTGCATGAATGTATCGTTTTGGAATGACGCGTTTCTTAGAAGGAATAGCTAAATCTTCTATATATGGAAGTTTATTACTTTATCGTTTGGAAGTATGACGTCAGTCTATTCTACCATGCTGTTGTTAAAACAAGGACCAATGAATTACCTAATAAATTTGCGGCAGTATAGTTATGTTTTACAGTGTCAAAAAAGATTCATTTCCCATTAACCAAAACCATGCTCATTTACTTGTTATTCTTGGCATTTCAACTCGCATTTTTTTTTTCAAATATATGTGTTAAAATCTGCTCACATTCGATAGCATCATCCAAAGTCTCGACATACAATCTATGTCGGTCTAACTGATACACAATGACACAATGTGTTGTTGTATAGCGGTTTTCACAACTATATTATAATAAAATCAGTTTTTGTATGACGTCACTGAACAAACCGAACCCGACGGAAATTTTTTTTTAAATTAACATGTAATTCAACAGTTTGCGTACAATTATGCCGTTTGTGTACTAAAATATTATAAGAATATTAAATTACTTATTATATTTCCACAACAAAACGGAAGATTTTTTTTTATGAAAATCGTTAAGTACTCCAGCTTGTACGTCATCAGTCTGTCACTCTTTTCTACAGGGATTTATCTAAAGGGTGTGTAATGTTCAGATAATTACAATCCGTTCAACACAAAATTAAAAAAAACAACTTTAACATAGCAATAACAGTTGTGTTTTTAATTTGTTTTTTTCTACAACTCAAAAAATATAAAGTATTGAATATCATATTAATCAATAAATATGAATGACCAGAAAAATGCAATTTTGTTTTATGATCACGTATGACGTAGTAACTTCTGAGTCAGACAGGGATGCTCAAATCTCCAATGGATTTACAACTGTTTTCGGAAAATACAGAACACGAGAGCAAAGGTTGTGTTTCTTTAAAATTTTACAATTTCCTTTAGTTTTATTGACAAAAATTGCGTGCTAGTTTCGTTGTCTCTTGGTTTTTTATGTTTTCAAATTAATAATGGTGTTTAAAACTCCAACAAAAAACACAACCAATAGAGAAACTCAATCGAATGCACAATGAAAAGTGGTTCATTAATTGAATGAACAAAAAAACCCCGCTTAAAACAAATAATGTTCCAAATAAAAATTAATATCAAAATAGCAATTAACATTAAAAAAAACATATTAAAAGAAACAGTGATCAATTTATCAATGAACATAATCTTGAACGAATATTTCTATAGAAATATTATTTGAATGAGTGTTCAATTCAACCAAAAGCTTTCAAATCAATAACATCATCGAGAACCAATGAATTTTTTTTATCCCGCAATCGGCTATCATGGCCAAAAAAATATACATTTAATATAGCGCAAAAATGAAACAAGCTCGTAGTCAACTTGACATTTCTCAAAGAAAAATAGATTCTGAAACAAACTGAAGATTTAAACAGTTAAAGCTAATGCTTCTTAATATAGCACAAAAATGAAACAAGCTCATAGTCTCCTTGGCATTTATCAAAGAAAAATAAAAGAAACAAAACTGAAGAGACTAAAAGCTTGCTTCTTTGCTCTTTTATCCAGTTGAACTGTATATATACTTAACTAACACAATGCAAAACACTGTATGAGATCATCGGGAGAATATTAAACCTTGTGACCATATATTAGACTTTCAAAATGAAAATGAAACAAGGGTTATCGAGATGAGGATGTTTGAAAGTGATTTCCTCGCATCACTTCTGCATCCGTCTTAACAGTACCCCCTTTGCATCCAAATCTTCAGAGGGTATTTGTTTTGGTGTGGTGAAACTCCGCCATTTTGATTTTGTGTTCACGCGAGATCTCGGAATCCCTCTTTTACTTCCTTCTTTCCTCAAGAATTAACACCGGAAGTAGATATTCCCACACTACACGAATGTAGCCTCATACTTCTGAAAAAAAATAAGAGTTTATGAATAAATATGTTGATTCAATGCAATTTTTTTTTTATAGACAATGCAAAAATCTCTGACAAAACCGTCATCTTAACAGAAAATATTAAGAGAAATTTGAAATATAAAAAATAGTTTAAAAAACTAGAAACAAAAAACAAATAAAAAACAAATAAACCATCATAGCTCATCTCGAGTTACGTTAAAGTACAGCTGAATTTTGAAGTGGTTTCATTTTAAGCAGCGTCATTTATAAAACAATGGGTGTTGTTTTTCATTACTGGTTAATTGAGACATGATCATTACACTAGCTTTTTCGTTTTTTCCGATACGGAATCTGTCAGGAACAACACGTTTTATTTTAATAATTGAGTAGTACTATCATTCAAATACAAAGAAACTACTCTTAAATTCATGTCGGGCCGAATAGATTCTTTCAAATTTAGTGCCAACCTTTATAAATAAAAAAACCCACAAAAAATCCCACCCATAATAAAATGGGCAAAAAAGGACCATCTTTTCAAAGTAATGATTACATGTAATATTTTATAAAAAGTGTCTCGTCACTACCAATGACACCCAAAAATGATCACCAACAAGAAAATGTAGTCTAGCACCGCTGGAGTAAATTATGAATGATAGATGTACAATGTTCTCCAAGCCTATATCAAGAACTCCTTCTCGCCTGACAGTTGCTGAACACCGCTGAGAAATGTCTCTTATGTTCACACTTTTCTCAATTACATGATGTGCAATCACTAGAAACTGCCAAGAACGATTTCCCAAAGAAGCATTGAGAAACAAAGCTTAGATTTGTTGGCAATATGTCATCTTATTTCCTCGAACAGTGTTCTTTCTCTTCTGACGCTGTCTACATGTACTTGTTTTCATTGACAGTGTATAACTTCATGAATCTAAACTCTCTGAGGACCTTTAAAAAATCACGTGGTCCGTACTTTCTGTGACAAAACTATGACTTTTAACATTATATTTTATCGTACATAAATTCTCTAAATTTCTTTCTCATCTGGCGCTGTGTACAACTTTCTTCTATATAACGCGTACAACTATCTGAACACTCTGATCGGTCTTTTAAAAACCAAATGATCTTTATAAACTGACTTTAACAAAGGCCCTTTAAGATCTCGACGACTATTTTAAGACCTTTGTAAGATTCTTGCTCTGAACTCTACGACCAGTGTCGACCACTAAGATGAACTTTTCATATCACGTGCTCTTTACTCGCTGATCATTTTGAAGACCCTAAAATTAGTTTTATGTTCTCTTACCAAGCCACATTGATATCACGTGCCATCTAAAACAATCACCGGTTTACGTACTCTGCGAGAACCTTTGAATGTTTTTTTTAGGTCCGTACTCTACGACCAGTCATGGAGTCTCTTATCTAACCACTATAAAGTCTTACGTAAAGAGGTCACTGTGGTTCGTACTTCTTGGCGGGAAAAAGTACAACGGACCGCGTTCGCCTATACTTAATGCATTATTTAGACCCATTGCAGTGAAAAGGACATCGTGAGCCGAACTAGTTTATCCAGCAGAAAAAAATTAAATATTTAATAAAGCTGTGAGATGTCTAGGGCCTGTCATTCATACACACCTTTTCGCGTGCCTCTTGCCATATATGCATGTTTGTTATGAAATGTTCATACCTACAAACCTGCACAGAATGAGACTCAATGAATGAAAAACCTGAGAGAGTTCGCGTTTGTAAAAAAAAAAATGAGAGAGAAGAAGAAAAAAAACAAAAAAACGGAGTCATTAAGAGGAATACCAAAGTCGGGTGATAATGAAATATTAATACGATCTCCGATTGATTAAGGTAACCAGGAAAGAAAGGCGGCGAAGAGGAAGAGATTGGAAGAATTCGATTTATAAAGAAGTCGTAAATGGGTCAGTTTTCCCCGCAAAGCTTTGGGACCAATATATATATAAGACAAGCAGTGCAAGACACAAGTTTCCCGATATCCCTTGTCTTAACGTGTCAATGCATCGTCTTTATATAACATTACCCATTACAGATCCCCACCTTTTCTGTAAGTGCAATGGGTCTCCGGCATGCACAATAGGCATCAGTGACCGAGCTCTGGCATGATAAATGACGGGGTCTTAACATTGCTGGCGTACAAGACAAGCTCTAATCTGCTTACTGTTCGAAATTAAAAAGGAGGCCCAGGTATCGAGCCTGCTGATTTATGTAGCGCCATTGTCTCTCCATGGAATGTCTTCTTCGAATCCAAGTCTGCGTCTTATAAAAAAGACCAATAAAGATTCCAGAACAAAGTGAGAATAGGGAAAAATAGATGGAAGATCGTGCATACTGGGCCATTGGATCGATGATCGATGCTGTTTGAAACCACAGGAACACTAAGACTACACGGGTCATTCTTTTCAAAATTTGACGCCTGACCGAAATAGGAGACTTGGGGTTGATTGTTAATCTTAATTCACCATGGAGACCCGCTGTCTAAAAATGATTAAATAGTTTAGTCGCACATCCCTCAATTGAATGAATTTCTGCCTAATTTTGAAGTATAAGGTATAGATACATATTTGTGGTAAATTGTGGATATCGTCTCTCTCAAAAATCGTTTTTTCGTAAAAGAAGAAAGATAGCAAACAGACGCAATTTAATTAATTAATTGGCCGAAACGTCAGGCGTCGACAGTTTTTTGGGAATCTTCAGAGAATGTGTTGAAAAGGGCTATCAATTTCTGCTTATAGTTCAAGCAATTGGTGAGAAAAGAACAGTGCTATTTGAATAGGGGGCAACATTGAAAGATTACCGAGATCAAAAGGGCCCAACACATCATTAAAGATAAAACGCTCGGTTGACTTAGATGGTCCGATAGTTCAAGCTCATCGCTGTCCTTAATTATATGAAACAAGATTTAGGGAACCCACTCTATTGATTTTGTTTCGACGCTTCAAGATTAACAAACATTTCAGAGAGAGAGAGAGAGAGAGAGAGAGAGAGAGAGAGAGAGAGAGAGAGAGAGAGAGAGAGAGAGAGAGAGAGTACAAGGTATTTACTCGAACTATATGTCGTAATGAATTACACAATCTGAATCTAAAATATTTGTGATTAGATGTACGTTCGGAATGGTTTATAAGCTTGGGGTTTTTGTTTTAAACTACACAGTGTTTTATAAAAATACGTAGAAGCCCTGGACTCACTCGCTCAAAGACTGTATTTTATCATATCTACATTATTCATTTTATTCAATAATATCAATTACACAAACATAATCAATGATTTTAAGCATTTTTATTATGGTCTATTTTAAGAAAACGCAGGAATAGTTTACTCTTCATAGTTTTTGACCATACACAGCGAGCAAGCCAAGAAATTGTCAAACCAATGCATTTGATCCCAAAAATGAATGTTAGGTAAATATAGACTTCGTATCGAAAAGCAATATTTCAAGAAAATAATAATCGCATGCAGTGGAACAAAAGTAGCCCTGCGTCTTAAAATAATAACATGCTACAGAATTTTAACGACAACCCGTTCCTCTTTTTGGCTGATTTACGACATGCCGTTAAGAGATTAATAGCTCTCAAGTTTGGACATTCTCGGAGCACGGTCCATCATTTAAGGCTAATACGGATCAATTTCCGAACACTTATGTCTATCATTTTCTCTTCTTTTCAGCGGCAAAAAACTTGGGAGGAAATGTGCGGGATATATATATCCAAAAATGAGATTGATGGCACAGGGGAAGAAAAGGGCGATTGATGGTATACACTCAGTGTTCTGTCATTTTCCAGTCACCCTTTATGACAAATCAAGCCATTAACGACAAAACAGGCAGAACAGATAGATATCTTGTATCAATAAAGAATGGGTAAATTAATAATCCCTTTGTTGCGAAACCCAACATTACAAAAGAGAGCGGGCAAATTTTCGTACGAATACATAGCTTGGAAAATTACCACCCAGAGATTGTAGGGATGGCGTTTAGAGTAGCAAAGACTTTGCTTGAATTAACGTATAGCAAAATTGGGAAAACGCAGTTCAAAAGAATGGGAGTCATATACATGTAAAGTCTAAAACCACAAACTCCTCATCCCCACCGTACCCCTTCCCACAAAATCCATAACGGTCTAGTAGCCTAAAAGTCCTTCCGGATTTACAAATACGTTTGAAAACAATATATTTGAGGGGCTGACCAAACAGACAAGTCTAGACGTAATATTTGAGACATTCTTTGATTAAAATTTGATGTATTTTTAATGACCACCATTACTTAAAGAGGCGATATCTGGGATCATATACAAATACGTAATATATCACATAGCGATTATTCTATCTTTTTTTCACCAATATTGCTAGCCAACACGCTATCCAATGATCAGAGACATACATATACTAGTATAAATGTTCATGGATAGACCAAGCTATTAACAAATTTTAAGATCATTTACTACACTATCGATAAAAAAATCAGATTTTAAACAAAATTAACGCATTCTTTTTTATAATCCCTAATTATTGATTCCAAATTTCACCGAAAGGATAAGAGAGCTTTAAAATGTTTGTTGTCAAGTCGAGAAAACATTCAAGATCTTGGAGACAGTATTTGAAAAATCGATCGCAATTTAACTTCCTATCGAGAACTTTTTAATATAAGGAAACGATGCATACAGCAAAACATAACCGATACATAATTTCATGTAGTTGTACTCTTGTAAAATGTTATTTAAAAAATGATATTAAAAAAAATAATCAAGAAAGGTTACATAACAATTTAAAAGTGATTCATGAATTTAATATGTCGTTGTGGTAAAATTGGTTACCTCAACAAGTGTATGACACAATGCAAACAATTACAAGAGTATTGATGGAATAGGCGAAAACAAGTCAATTTATACCCTTTTTTCAAGAGATATAAAATTTTAACATTAATTTGATACTCCTTTCTCCTCTTTTGTAATTTTGTCGTTGAAGAATCAATGCAGGCTTATCATTTATTGATGTTCACAGCGCGAGTCAGAGTTACATTTACTTTGAACATTTAGAAGCTTTCGTACAGCATCTTCAGCTTTAATTTATAGAGCAGCTCAATTCGAAAAAAAAACCATACAAACTACAGATAATTGGATTGGTATAATTAAATCCAACACCTACCATTTTTAACTGATAAAAAAAAAAGAAAACTAATTTCCTATGGACCGAAACATAACACAGCAATCATGTACTATATGGAGATTATCCTAAAATATACGGCACGGGGTCCATAAAAACTTAGACCAGCTCACTTTAAATTTCTGTCTCCCTGTCTCAAAATAATTATATATTTATGTAAGGAAAAGGGAGACTGAGATCAAATGAGATCGTCTTAGTTTTTAGACACCGGGACTTGTTATGGAAATTCATAAGAATACAGTGTATATGTTCCGAGATTCATAAAAACACTGTACAAAAGAAAGTGTTCGTCCCTATTTTTTCGCCACATTTAACATCAAATTAATGTCTTTTTAGATATATTTATAAAATCCTGTATACTCATATCTATTTATAAAGCAAATGTATATAGAACAATGCAAATTGAACTATGATATGACATGATAGTAAAAAGCGAGCGAATTCACTAATAAGAGTCATTGGGCGAAAATATCCATGTGTACAGTATAACTTATAAGAATAAAGTGAACTAACCTGGCGTCAATGGGCCAGACTGCTGGGTGCCGCCCTCATATTTTGGGACACGATGGGGTACGACACCAGGGGCGCCGAAGGGGGTCCCTGCAGATTCTGGGGCATCGTTTGCGTCATGGAGACGACCGGGGGAAGTGTCTGTTGCATAGAACCGGAAGTCAAGGAAACATTCTGTGGAAGAGAGACCGGAACTATATTTCCTGGGTTTATTGTGACGGAAGGGTTAAGGGTCGCCCCCGCCAACCCTCCAGCGGTCTGCTGACCTAGTTCTCTCGCCAGATGCTGCTGCAAAGCATGCTGGGATGCCAGTTCACTATTAAGCGCTATTTGCTGAGCGAGGCTGCTCACAGCTAGCTGATTTAGAGGTTGCGCCTGGTTTGCGGTTGCGCCGATGCCAGCTGTTAGTTGCTGACTGACCGGCACGCCCGCAGGGTTAAGGGATTGTACAGCACTTGCCCTACTGACGCGGTACCTAGCGTTCTGTTCCAGTAACACTTCATTAGTTGCGGTTAAATCCGCCACTTGCTTTTTGAGCTCTTCCACTTTCCGTCGCAACATAGAATTTTCCTCTTCTAACAACTGATAACTAAAAGGACGGCTCGACGAATACCTGCCTTCGAATCCCCCGAAACCATCAAACTCCCGGTCCGACCTCCTTCGCTTCACCCCGCCCGCCGTGTGACCGTATTCAAACGCTTCGAACGTATTGAAATCGTCCTCATACGGGTCGTACATTTGATTGTTGTTATTTCTGTGGTCGGATTTCCGAAGTTCAAAGTCATACTCCCCTTGAGTAATGTGTCGGAATTTGCACTTGGCTCCGCGTTTGCAGTTTCCTTTAAGGTAGTCCTTACAAATGGGGATCTCTCCCCTTAACAGCGGCACGTCCACGTTTGGCGTCACGCCAAGTCCAAGCGCCGCCGCCTGCTGCAACCGGACCGGAAGTTGCCCGGTCTGCTTGTAATGTTCCTCTTCCTCTCTCGTGCAGTGTAGGAACTTGCAGTTACCTCTCCTGCACCCCGTGTTTTGAAAGTCGTGACAGAACGTGATGTTCTGCCTGCCGAGATCTCGCGCCTCGTCTGTGTTTGGGTGACGGTATTTGCAACGCTTGCCCCGCTTACAAACATTTCGCAAGAAATCGCGGCAAATGTCATCATCTTTTCCATTCTGTTTGGAGGCTAAGCTCTCCTCGCTGGATGTGTCACTGTTTTCAGACATAGTGTTTTTTTGTATATGTTAATATAATCGCACGTTATAATAATGTTTTTTTGCGTCAAATAATGTGGCTTTTTATATCAAATCACATTGGAATACACATGCACCTAATAAATACTGTCAGTCGAGCACACGCTGATAATAATATCATCCAAAGCTCATCTCTGATTGGTCAATCCTCAAAGCGTCATCACCAAACGACAACTAGTAGCCATGATCTGGAAAATAAAACAAAAGTTGACAATTGATGCGGGTTTTGTTTTTAAGACTGCTCCATCGAAGAACGAGTTAATATTGCTACAATGGCGGAAGGTGAAGGCAATGGTTCTCTGGCAATAATGGCATTAGCTACCAAAACACAAAAAAGAAAAAAATTACCAAGATTAATAATCGCGCGAAATCCTCTAAATCTGCAATAAAAACAACCATCAACATTAAGAATGCTCCAAATAAGGTTGTACAATCTGCGGATAAAAATCTAAATTGATGGGCCTTTACAACCAAATGGGAAAAGTTCGTGCTCGGTGGTAATCGTCAAGGGAGTCTATTGCAGAGGAAAAAAATCGCAGTTCCTTGTATATATATATCTGCATAGATTGATTATATCCCGCATAAAACCTGTACATTTTTTTTTCAGGAACTCGCTGCTGTAAGGTAATTTAACCCAACCCTGTCATTATATTATCATATTCGGTAATATTGAGCTAAAAACATTCTAGAAAAAAAAAACCCAAACCAGTCAGCTGAGTCACAAAACTTGTAGGTATTGATTTTATTACCGTGCTCAAATGAGAGGAAAAGACGGGCAATTACACGATACAAAAAGCACACAAACCCTTGAAACCCGTGATTGTCGCAATACCGACGCTTTCCCTTTCTTCCTCTTGAAGACAACTACTTCTGTTTTAAATGAAATACAAAAAAGGTCACATTCCATTTGCTCTTTGAAACTTTGATTTTCAACCTACTTGATTTTTTTTATTTGCCATTATGTAAACTTTTATTGAACAAATTGCTTATTGAACCACTATAACCAAAGAGGAAAACCTTGACTGCATCGTGTAACAATAAACGCACCATTTTTCCTGTACAAAAAAGTAACAGACAGAAAGGAGGAGGCTCCAACACTAAATTTCAGGGAGAGGTCCAATTATTACAGGCTGCTTGAAACAGACGAGAGAATATTAAGGGGGCTTGCGCTCTTCTTCTCAAGGAGATTAATAAAGTCTAAAAATGGCCACAATCATCCAGGTCTCTTAACATGAGGAATTTAATTACCTTAGAACACACGTTTTGTGTCCATTGGCCACAATATGATTATGAAGTCCACCCTGCCCAAAGTTAAGAAAAATCGAAAATTGGTAAACAGTTATCAAGATTCTGGCCAAGTTTTGAGTCACTCCAAAAAATATATGGCTAAAATCCATTCTAGATTCTACCTTAAGTTAAAATGATAACTAAACAAGACTCATTTTATCTTTATCCTTGAACGACAAATTCTAGTAGAACAGATCGACATTGAAACTGTAACGAGAGACATCCGAAACCAGTCCAAGTCAAAAGCACCAAACTCCCCTAAACAAAAACTGCAAAATGAAAACCTACCCTAAAATCGTTCAATCCGTTTTAAAAAGGAAAAAAAAATAAAATAAAATGAAAGCTTGATACCAATGGGGCTCTCTCATTAGCCCTGTACAATTACCGCGACATAATTGATGAGTGTTTGCCGAAGTGAATTGGCCGTTTGGGGGACTTTCAAGATTATCCATTACCATCTGTCAAGCAAGTAGGCTGCGATAGATTTGTCAACGTTTCCTGCGACTAAGAGGGTCTTGACAATTGGTTTTAACTTTCTCTTTCAATGCACTAACTACATGTGACTTCTTTTTTTGCAGTCTATAGTTGGTTTCTTTGTTTCTTTTCCGTTTGGTCCGAGTTTTTTTTCTAATCTCTCGTTGAATCATACTTTTCGCGTTGAAATGTTTTTGTTTAAAATAAACGAACCTTTTTCTGTAAAGCTCCCGGTGAAAGACTTTTTTCTTTTCCAAAATACCTTTGCTCATTTCGATACATTTTAGAAAAGGAAGTAACTTTTCTCTAAAGTTTAAGATATCCACGCAAATTAAAGAGTTATGCGCCTTGCTCTAGTAGTATTTTCAACAACTGCAATTACACTGTTTTCTTAGCCAATCATAGATTATACCATTTCTATTATGCAATAGGTCATTTTGTCAAGAACAACATCTCAAATGCAAAACACACAATTTCCAAATTCATGCATTACCTTTCAAGATAAAATACATCGTTATCCTCAGGTTTTTAATTAAGAATATTGCAGTCCAGATAGGCAAATTGAAGCGCAGATTAAAGGGGGGAAAAGACGCAATAAAGACTACAGCGTATGGATTCTCCATTCAGGGCCCGTGCAATCTCTTCGCATCCGACAGAGGAATACCGACAACATTAAGATACGATCAATCAGATATCAAAGAATTCCAATACATTAATTGGTTTCACAATCACCAATTTACATGCGCTCGGCCAATGGAAATGTCAACACACGTGATAAAACAAAATGAGATTCCAAATTGAAAGACTCGAAGTAATGCAGGGACCGGGCTAGTGTTATCTTTTCCCCAGTTTTACCAAGAGCCTCAGATTATATCCGGGCTCTCGTCAGCAGACAAAAGTCCCTCCTTAATGAGTCGCAAAAAACAAAGCCGCTAATATTAATACAATTTATAATAACGAGCAACGCTGTATCAATATTCTCTTCACAACGATTACTAGTATGCACAACGTTGTATTAAACGCTTCTACCACCGCGTTGCTGCTTTCTTCTTCCTCTTCCAGAATCTGACTTTATAGAACAACAAAAGATCCAAACTCCTTGATTCTTAGTAGAACCTAACCTGCCAAGATGAACCTGGCGGCAGTAATGAACGAATTTCTCTATACCCCCCTGATGACTTTACCACAACACACAACGATTATGACAGGGGCCTTCTTTTTCCCTTTTGTTTTGAGTTTTCCTCTAATCACCCAGGAGTCAGAGGGGGGAAGTCTTAGAAAACAAGAGAGGCATTTTTTTTGTCTCTCGATACGGTGCTTCGCTTCCAGTGCCGAGTAGTGGTGCATGGTGGGGTGGTTTTTTTTTTTTTCGAGAGAAACACACGGAGAGGCATTAGAAGAGATACCAGGTTCTTTGTTATAATATTAATTATGTTTTGAACGTCAATAGTGATTAAACTCAGGAGGCTTTTAGAGATAGATTATTTTACACTTTCAGGAGCAGATGTTTACACTCATAGCGCTGGGAATGAAATTAGTTGTGTCTTCGGCGTGAAAAATACAGCGAAGCAAGCGCTTACGTGGGGGATGGAATTCTTCCTATGTTTTTGCTGTTGAGTATTTAAGAGATTTTTTCATTATCAATATAAACATTGAACTATTTCAAGAATCTTTAACCACCTCCATGAAACCAAAGACGGACTTCACAAGAAACCGAGGGGGCAAAGAGGACATCCAAAATCACGTGACATCGGCCTAATCTCACCGATATTAGCGTATTACAAAAACAAGAAAGATAAAATGCATTATTGATGCTTCACATGCTTAGACAAGCTTACCAAAGCTTACCAAACCAAAGGCAAAACGGTCAAAAAAAAATTTCCCAGATCCCGATAATATACATACAGTACTAGTTCCTCCTTTCGTGATCCTATAATAAATCTGAGCCGACGGTTTCCCCCTCATTAACCGCGATCTGCATCTAACTCGCCCAATGATGCTCTAATGATGAGTAACAACACTTCTCCGACTTCCTAGATACACTGCTCACCTGTCAGCCCTTGTATACTCTCTCAGTACACACAATACGTATACAGACCAAGCACTCACCCCAATATCTGTCACTAAGTATATCAATACATGTAATAGGAACAAAACGATCTGGTACATTCCCTCAGTATATATACACAATACGTACATAAACCAAGAGCTCACCCCAATATCTGTCACTAAGTGTATAATATCTGTCACAAAGTATAAAAACAGTAGGAACAAAACTGTTTCTGCTCGCATTTCCTGAACTCGCGACCATCATTTTTTTTTGGGGGGGGGGTTGCTTTTTTTTTAAAATTTTTTTTTTATTTTTGGACTACAGGGGTTAAAATGTGACTTCAAAAATTACTGGTATTCATGAAATAACCCAACAATTAATATATTAGAGGGGTTGCAATCCAAAAACACATGGGTTGAGATTGGATGCTGTGCCAGGTTCAATATAGAACTGATGTTATGTAAACTAACCTCGCGCACTTGTGACCCAAGCATGAAAATATATACACAACAGTGTCTTAATATCGGTTTTCATATCAAAGAAAATTAAGATATGGCGGTGAGTAAATTGGTAATTGGCAATACAGAAGTGTATACCCTTTATGATTCAGAAGGTTTGTGTCAAAGATTGTGATTATCAACCCAAGTAGCAGACTCCGCCATTATTAACAGGGGGAATATTGGCTAGACAGTTGTAAAAAAAAGTATTCACTTTCTTTGCATTTGTATGTTAATATACACCACTATTACTGCTTATGACACTGTTAATATTTATTTCGAAAAAATGGTCATTAAAAAGAAATCACTCGCATTTTGAATTTTGGTTAAAAAAAAATAACAACTCTTTGTACATGTCAGTCTAAAATTTGCTTTTGTTACATAAAGATAAAGAAAAAAAAACTTTCTTGAAAGCAGTAAAATACGTCTAAACATGCATGCACGTGCGAACTTATCTAGAAAAATCACTGTCTTTTCTGGGCAATATTTATTTTACATACGGAGGCTATTTACGGGATCCGTTCACACATCTGACAAGATATACGAGTTTCGCTACAATTATATAAACATTTTACCTCATTTTCAAACAGTTAGCCGTCATGTGAGCGGCTGTATGTCATATATCTAAACGAATCACCGTCAGCCTTATTACGCCGAAATACGTTAAACTAAAGAAAACCGTTCAACATGCAGGATGAAGCTTATACTTTAGTATCTAGATTTGGTAACCATATCGACTCTTTTAAATGCTTCCTATAATATCGCGATAACATCTTTATTTCAGCAGACCCCTGTCACTGGGAGGAAATCATTCCCGCGCAATATACACTTTATAGATATCTGCCGAACGGTGTGAAATCAATCGCCAGGTTAAATCCAATATTCATCCTTTCCATTATCCCTTTCCATAAAAAAACACCACAAGATGGGTCGTAAAAATCCCCAGTTATCAACGTTTTCCAAAAAGCCCTCTCTTTACTTAACTCTGAAATCTGCCAAATTCAAACCTCCAGTCTTCCGAATTCTAAATGATGCAACGCAAGATCTTCTGCCAAAGGTGCATTAAGATTTGGCAAAAAAGACCCTTTCAATTTTGCAATTAGATGGAATGATCTCCTGTCGTTTTCGTGTAAAAAAAAGACAGCAGACGTGAAATTGTAAGCAATCTGCTATTTTACAACCTCTCTCTCTCTCTCTCTCTCTCTCTCTCTCTCTCTCTCTCTCTCTCTCTCCACATATATAAGGAGGCAGCAGCCGGGGATTTATAAGCAAACCTCAATTAAGCAAATACGAAGCTTTTGGTCAAAATTTCATTGCGATGAGAAGTAAACATGGAGGTTACAGAATTGTCCCGTTTCCCTGTAAATGTTCCTCGCTGGACGCGCTGTCGACATGCAGCATTCGTGTCTCTCTGACGAATTTCTCAGAAACGACAGAATGTTGATATTTTTCCTCGACGGAAATCTATGTTGAATCAAATAACACAGAAAAAGATGTCGAAGAGAACCCACCCAAGTCTAAAGCCACGGGAAAACATTCCTTAAAGAAAGATCAATTAGAACAGAAGATAAGAGTTCGTTCTCTCTCTCTCTCTCTCTCTCTCTCTCTCTCTCTCCTAACATGCATGCATACAGTACGGTTCTCTGTACCTCTCGCATGATGACCAAATTATTTTGCAAACTTTGGAATTCATTAATCAAAGACTACCCTTAATTAATAAAAACGTTTGTTCATTCTTTAGCAACACGTCAGACGTCACAGGACCGACATCTACCGAGAAGCAAAACCGGTGCATATTTTATTATTGATACAAGATTTATATTCAGAACTCTGACCTTTTGAGGATTAGGGGCATCTGATATCGACCCAATCTGATCTTGCACTTTAATACCAAGACAGTGTCTTAGATAAAGAACTGTTCTACACCAAGATGAGCACCAACAACTAATTAATCAAGATGTACTTAGCTAACACATCCGAGTTGGAAAAGAGCAAACCCCCCCCCCCCCCTCTTAAAAAAAGTTCAAGCTTTCGTGCGATGTTTAACTTAAAAACATCTTTGCAAAAACTAGCATTTTAATCTTCTTCACTATTCCAACACAGCAGCTCTCTCTCTCTCTCTCTAAAAAAAATAAAGGCCAAATTAACGCTTTCGTGCGATTTTAAATCTTTGCGCAAACTAGCATAATATTCTCCTTTACTATTCCAACACAGCATCTCTCTCTCTCTCTCTCTCTCTCTCTCTCTCTCTCTCTCTCTCTCTCTCTCTCTCTCTCTCTCTCTCTCAGAGAAATGAAGGTTAAAGCTTTCGTGTGATTTTTTACTTTTAAAAAAAATCTTTGCACAAACTAGCATAATAATCTTCTTCACTATTCTAGCATAAATCAGTTTTGAGTGTATAACACGGTGGAAGTGGAGGACTCGTGGAACGAAGGCAGCAGCAAGGGAAGGAAAATCAATGGCCAATTCACTATTGGATAACTATGTTTCATGCCCAATAAATCCAGCGCGGGATAAAAACGACTATACCTCTTATTTAAAGGAATTGTTTTGTTATCTTTCAACAATTATTACCTCTCCTAATTGATTTTTCAATAGACCAAATTTTACAGTTTAACAATTCTGCAATAAAATATACAATAGCAAGGACACCGCGCGTTAACTCTTAATAAATTCTGGAACGCGATCGTTGCATATAGAAGATCTAGAATAAAAGATAATTTACATTATAAATTTTTTCAATAGGGAAGTTTCCTTAACCTCTTACATACTTTTCTTCCCTCTGATAATTTTGTATGACAAACAAGAGGGAAATTATGCGGTGTAATTTTGTTCCTTACGGAAGAATTTGAAGGGATCATCGACTTTCTTAATTTGTCAAGTAATTCAAGCCGGCTACTGTTGAATCAAGCACCAGGTGAAAAATAACGCTCTAATTGACGAAATAACCCCTTTTCTTTTCACGTACCTTATAATCCAATTTCCCCGTCCATCCAACTATAAGTTATTTAAATCCGTGTATTGTATATCCCGCGACCTCGAAGGCTTTTTTTCACCGTGTTAATAAAAAAAAAGGAAAAGAAGTGTCTCCAGCCGCCATTTTATATTAACACCAAAGTCTTAGGGACAATACACCTTTTCTCTTGACCTTCTTGTCCCAAATGGGCGGAGGAGTGTTTAAAAAATCCTTGACTAGAAATGCATGGGGCCTCAAAGCTTATCAATAAACAAAGAAGAGTAAATATTTAGAGGCTTCACGTCCACTTGTAGATGGAATGACAGGCTTTGATTATTTACGGGCTACCCTACGCTAGTACTTAGTGAAAGGAAATAGGCGGCCGTGTAAACCCTCTACATTATACTAGAAGTGTTGTAACGGTATTGTCTGGTGCCCCCCTCTTTGGATAAGACAAATCTCTATAATTGAACTTGGTACAAGATTTTAAGGCTGCATGGAGCGACTTGTGTGTGTATTGGCTTCTTGACTACAGACAACAAATTGCAGCATGTCACAACGAATATTAAGATGGAGAGGGTTGTGACATCAGTAGGCCCTTTTAGAAAGCTGGGTTTTATTCTTTAGTCTCTACTTCAAAAAATGTATACATGTAGTATTTTTGAGAGAGAGAGAGAGAGAGAGAGAGAGAGAGAGAGAGAGAGAGAGAGAGAGAGAGAGAGAGAGAGAGTAACGTTTATAATTACTGATTCATCAAAAGAGAAAAATGATATATTAGTGAATATAATGCTTAGTGTATATAATGCTTGCTCATGAGAGAAGGATGGGGAGAGAAGGGAGTGAGAGAAGGAGGATATAGATCTGTGACATCATTTCGCCATGTGAAACTACTTGACTGACCACGTCAGCTTGATTATTACAGCCACTCTGTGATCAACTCTGCAATGCTATTAATCAGGACAGCGTATTGACCAACGATCGGGGATACCCATTCAAAACAAGTCGTAGGACACAATACCTATGACATCTATTCATTCTTGATTTCATTATTACCTTGATTGTAATCAGCGCTCCCAAGACTCCTTGACGCACATTCTCCACACCATCGAACGAAAATAAAAGTCGAAGCAATCCCGGCCATTCTCCGGGTCAACGTCCGGAGAGAAACAATGGTGACAACATACTATAAGTTCCATTTGCACAAAAGGAATCGCACACTTGTCGTTCTTCTCTCGAGAGAAACACACACAACAAAAAGTCTCTCGTGTCACAGCCCAAAACTGTCAACTACGCAGATTTACGTGAAAACGTTCACTTGGTTTACGCATTACCGGCAATAATGTTCATTTCTTTTTTCCTTCCTCTATAGTATAAAAAACACTATTTTAGGTCATATGCTAGACAAAGTGGTTTATTAGTAAGTCGCAGAACCGCGAAGTTGCTTTTTTTTTAAGTTGTTGGTCTTACTGGTAATGGCTTTTCAAGGGTTTGTTTCAAGAAGCAGACAGTTGATATATGCGACCCTTGTGACCTTATAAACTGCAGGACCTGATGACAGGCGTGGAATATTTATGCGGCCCCAGCAAGAGATTTTACCTGTACATGTTTATCTATACTAGAAAAAGAAACATTCCTGTCTTGGCCCAGTCGTTGCATGCAGAGTAAAAGATACATAAGAGACGACTTGATTTACCACACAACCAAATTCATGGCCGACGCTATACGTGTCAATGTCTGTATAACCACAATACGTATTTTTCGAAATTATAATTAGAGCCAGCTCGATTAAGGGGGCAAAATTACACCTTTTGTGACTGCTTAAAATTGAAAATCTCATTTAAAAGTTTGTCCAAGGTTTACGTTTACAAAGAAAGAAGATTACACATTTTAAAAACCCTGCAACTGTTTCTCATGGCAGATTAGAATAGAAACTTCAAACAAAACCAACATTTAAAAGTATACCCCCAACCCCCTTCAAACCGCACACTGTTCTGTATTGAAAAAAAAACCATGCATGTAGTTTATATATACACAACGTATATATTCAATGATTGATTTATAGTCTGAAAAAAAAAGAGAGAAAGAAAATCAATTTATGCTACGACAAATCGCTACCGTCAATGACAGTATAATTAATTCGCCCCGGTGTCAAATCTCAAGGGACCAAATAGATAAAAGATACTTGAGATGATGAATTCCCACAAAGAAATGACACCCATTCAAGGAGACCATCTTAAGTCCGTATACTCACAAGGTTTTCCACGCATTTCTAAAAGCCTTTAAGTTGGACAACAACCCTGGGAATTATTTCCCGATAGCTCTCTCTAACCACAGTGAAACACGGAACAAATTAGACCAGCGTTTCGTTTACAATGTCGAAACTAAATTTGAAAAAAAAAAAAATTATACAAATGGCAGCGATGTTCATTACGTAAGATCGTCATTCCCATTGAAATAAAATCTTTCCTCGAACCCACCATGATACAAACAATGAATCAGTTTAAAAATGAAAATTGAAGATTTCTTCATAATATCCCAGACGAAATACATCCGTATATAGCTGATAGTGGCTACATAATGACATAAGTTTGAATGTACTTTCTATACAGTATACAGTGGGAAGAAATCTTAATGAATCAATCATTTAAATGATGATTAACCTTTCTGTTGACCCCTTTACATGGTGCACTGTAACAATGTATCGTCAAGCAACTCATGCGGAACGCTTTGTCTCACGTAAAATAAGGACGAGCTTCTTCGTAAAGGAGCGACAATATCAGTCCAATAAAGTTATCGTCTGTGTAAACTTTTCCTCCATGAGTGGTGACACACAATGATAAAGATTCGTGGCTGTCCAGTGGACGAGGCGCCGACCAGAATAGTGGAAAAATTCATTGGGGGGGGGGGGGGGGCTAGCTAGGACCTACCCTATAGATGTACATGTAAGCCGCGATACATGCACAGTACATGTGGAATGTAAAGCTGAAAGAGCGCATAAGTCGCAGCTACATGTAGACACGCAATCTGGTATGTAAACATACAGATAAAAACGAAGTTAAGAAATTGATATTTAAAATAAACAAGGACAAGATCAGCCTTTAGATATCTTTAGATATCTTCATTAAAAAAATTAAAATCGTTAAAGCAAAGAGAAATCCATTTGAAGTCCTATGTAGTTTTGCCAAGGCTTAGTTTCTGACCGAAGAAGAATCAATTGTTTATCCTTAGCTCGAATTTCCTCTTACCTGTGTATTAAGTCCTTGTTTGTAAGCCAATGATCACATCAACAATCGATCAACATATCCCAACTCTGTTTAAGAATTTCCTCACTGGCCTTGCACCGACAACAACAGTCCCAACGAACAAAGGTAGAACATCGTCCGTGGAATGACGCTAGCTTCTCTTTCTACAAAGACACAAACGATCTTGGGTCATTGTTTTGGGGAAGAAGGGGGAGGGGAGATTTTTCCAAGAGCCACGCTCCCGTGTCTATGCCGTGCCGGTCACCGAAGACGCACACACACAGAGAGACCGATACTGTCAGGTGTATACACTACACAATGCACGAGTCATTACAGCCCATTATCACACAACGATCGATACCTGCTCGCTAGTCATAGCCGCCCTATACCTTTAATCTGAACTGACTCTGCTATGCCGACGAACGACCTATACCAGCTCAGACTATTACACAGTACGCTTTGCCAGTGATCAACTGACTGCTACAGAGACTCAGACTACAACTGTGTGGTTATTCATCAAATACGTGTTTTAACTCTTTTTATCCGAAGTGACTCGACACAACAAGACGCCACCATTAGACAATTTCCTTTGGCGTACTCCTTTGAGGTTTTATGCCGTGTTTCTTTCTTTGCTTAGAAATTATAAAGTTCTCCTTGACACAAGGTACAATTAACTGGCTTTTTGTCAGCATACATCTGCCGACCATTACCAATGCCACGCTCGACGTGTCTGACTATGATCTTTGCAACAGAAATATTTTTTTCCCCAAATGACCCCCCCCCCGTATTTTGTAATAACAACTAGATTTACTATACATCCACATCCCTCCTACATGTATGTCACAAATCAAGGGCATTTGTTAACTACTTTATATATTTCAATCTCCTTTCTCTTCTACGTCATTTATATACTACATGTACGTAACAAGGACAAACGTATTTAAACGAAGCTTTTTACTGTATTAATAAAGTTGTATTAACTCTCCGTAAATTCACTCTGAATTGTATTAGATGATACACATACATGTACAAAGTTTTATAAGCAGGGTAAAATTGATTGTTTTAACTTCTTCAAATTGCAGCAAGTTTTTTCTGCGTTGCATCTTTATTTGAATTGAATACACACACACAGAGAGAGAGAGAGAGAGAGAGAGAGAGAGAGAGAGAGAGAGAGAGAGAGAGAGAGAGAGAGAGAGAGAGAGACTTTTTTCAATTTGATGTTGTCAAACACGTCTTAGCATACAACAGACAACAATGTTGTACAGACAACAAAAGTCCATTCACAGAATCACAGAACGCTGGAGCCATTTTTCTCCAAGTCCCAGAGGAGGAGCCCCCCAAATCGCTGCCCTTCACTGAAGCCTCGTCTGCTGCCACTTGATACGGCAGAACTCTTCAATATTTATCCTTTTTATCTACCTCTGAGCACGCCTGCCATTTGTAACACTTCTGTTTACTCTAATTATAACAACTAAATTCTTTTCTGTTTTATCTGTGGAATGCCATACCGACTTTTCGACTCTCCGCTTACACCAACAAATGTTGAAGTTCCATGGCAGCGCAACATGACCAAAAACCAAAAACCAAAAAAAAAAAAAAAAATGAGAGAGGGACCTGCCATGCCAGCGTGACAGCTTTAGCGAGATATTTTGTTCATTTCGTCACGATGCATGTCAGATTTAATTATATTACTTTAAATGCATTTTCATGCTATCATTTCACTCATATCCCTTCTTCGTATATTATAAGAAAGAAAAATATTCGTTTTTGTTTTTTTCTACAAAAACTAAAAGCCTGAATAATTACTATTATATCAAATTTCATTATGAAAAAATGTTTTTCTATACAAATTAAATATAATTTTAATGTAAAACTAAAAAATTACGGGGTTTTTTGGGGGGTGAAAATGATTGGTACGATAAACAATCAATACGGAACACTCATTATTAATCACTCATCAATAAAACTGGGATTAAACAACCAAGCAAATATAGATGAAAACGCCACGCAGCCACAGGGCTCAACTTGAGAATCACTGTGATCATTCCTGACACGCCGCCATTGAATTGATATAAATGCACAAGTTTTAAGGGAACATTAACACTTCAAAGTCACCAAAACGTTTATATAAAACCTGTCATCGTCTGACGAAATCAAACATATAATAAACTCGGATCTCATGGCTGGGTTACTCCTACTCTATAAAGCGTTTCAACAAAGCCATTAAAGAGTGTAAAGAATATATAATTTACACTTCTATACCAATGGGCCCCTTATGAGATTCGATTAATGCCTTAACACTTAATTTGCATTGGGTTATTTTCTCCTTTAAAAAAGCAAGGAGATTTTTGAGTAAGATTACACAGACACTGCTTGAGAGACAAGATTCCCCACTGCTTCTCGACTTCGCGTTTAATGGGGTGAATATACCCCCAAAACTATCAAATGATGAATATAATGTGATAAAAGGCAGCAAAGGAGGGGGATTCGGTACGATTTTTCCGTGCGAATGATTTTATCTTGCATCAAAATGGTTGATAAAACTTTAATACCCGTCTACTGCGGAAATGAGATCAGAAGTATCTACGCTTCAAAAATAATTTCCGAATTTTTGTTATTTTATGAAACGGCATAATTATGTTAAAAGGAATTTGATTTCATTTTATTACGTTCCAATTTAATGAGTAAGATCCCGTTTTAAACTGACAATGAAAAATTCAAGAGAAAAAAAAAATAAATTCTTAAAAGATATTTCAGAACAATAAAAGTACGTATATTATGGAAGAAGGATCATACAAGGTTTCAGAAAATCAAAAAGTGCATGAATTATTATAAGGATCTTCCACGTTATGTTGTTGCCGAAAAAAAGGGTAAACATATATTATATATTTTTTTAAAATCCTGCCAGATCATTATCATCTTCATTACTACTATAGAATTATTCATCAAAAAAAAAAAAGATTAACAATATAAAAGCTACTTTGATTAGAATTATTCATCACACTTATATAGATTAACTATGAAATTCAAGACAAGAAGCACTTACTGATGAAAGCTTAAATCTCCTGATAATCGAAGGAAAGTAAACAGTAAAAAAAAATACACAAGGAGTAAAAAATCTCAGTCCTCATAAATGATAAAATACAGATTTCAGTCGCCTGTCGTCCAATATCAATTTCAAGCTTAGCTGAACACCATCCGGGGCTCCGATCAACTCTCTGGTCCTATGCCTCCTTTCTTTACAGATAAGAAATTCAAGTACCATGAATAATAGATCGGGCTTCTTCTTCCGAATATATTTTTTTCTAGTTTACAAAATATGCAAATTACGTGGATATATGTTTTTTCTTTCGGTTGAAAAAAAAACGTCGTTTTTGAGTAAGTGCAAAATGATATGTTTATTTTTTCGTAATCATGAATCACCATTAAAATTCCGCCGTGGACTTTAAGGTGTATAATCAATTCTTAAAAGATGACGTCACAATCGATTGAAAACATACATCTTAAATATTTTTTTTTAATTTAAAACACCGCGTAACGATTCAGTTTCATAGAATTTCACACGCACATGGTTTAGACATACAATTTACTTATCCAAGCTGCTTTAAGAGAAAGTTGAACTAAAGATTAAAATCTGAATTTAAAATTATTCACAGCGGGTACCCTATGCTTTTGTTGCAATTGATAAACGGAACCAAAAATCAAGAAATCAAAATTTACATTTTCAGATAACCATTATAATTAGATTGGGTCTGAAGCCAGGTTACAGCAAGTCTTACCTCTGCAAGTCTTTAGAAGTTAAACAGTTTAAAGGTATTTTCTCGATCGTAAAAACGAATCAAAGCTTTCTAATCGTCGGTCGTAAAACTGATCATTACAGTAACGAGAAGACAAAACACAGGTATACATGTAACTACAAAAATAAACAGCTGTCAATTTCTCCTGGTCAAAATCAATCACCTGTGACTGATTGTACCTGTGCATGTACCTTAATTACCTCTGCCTACCTATACCAATGGACGATCAATCGAAAGCAGCAATAGACGTGTCACCAGGAACCTGTGATGATTGAGCGTAACATCTTATAAAGGACACACACTACAAACATCTCAATATCTATCAAGTTTTGCAGACGAATCAGGTGACACCTCGCTGGGCAGCGACGAGGGATGGTGATGTATACAGCCTGCCCCCTAAACACCCCACCGCATCAGTGGTTCCACCTGATTCGGCGTACAAATATAGATGACACGCTCATAAAGAGAGAGGGGGAGAGAGAGACGTGGCCGGCATTGCCCATCAATCGTCGACCAAGGAATGTATCTTGACAACAAGAGAGGCAGTACCATGAACGAGGAATCGTTTTTACCGTTCAGGGGAGGTAATGGTGGCGGACCGAACCCGATGCCATACCTGCCCGCGAGAGGCCGCAATGGCGGTCCGGTTTACCTGTTAATTATAGGTAAGTTAAGAGAATGATGACAATCGTCGCCTGTCAAAGTAGCCATTCCAACGGTGGCCGTAAAAGGATATTGATTGCAAAAATAACCTTCCTTACTGAGTATACATGTACCTCTGTTTGACAAGGAACTCTAGGAAAGTCATCTGAGGATAATGTATAGGTTTATGTTTCGTAACAAAAACATATTTACCTAATTAGAACCCCTCACAAATCAATAGAATTGAAAAAAATGACGGAGTTCTTGAAACTTTGCATCAATTATTTACAGAATTTTTCTCCTTTATAGCTTAAATTGTAAAATATTCATACATATTTTTTCGATGTTATTTTAAAATGACACGCACATAATCCGAAAATCGCATGTTGCTATCTAAATTATGGAACTTTGACAAAAATGAAAGTGGAATAAGCATGTCTTACAATGTCTTTTGTTGTGAACTTCATTAATAATAAAATGCTATTTTAAAGGGACCTTTTCTCTTTTAAAACTATTCTATTCATTAAAACAAGAGGCCCAGGGGCCACATCGCTCACCTGAGCAACAATTGCCTTAATTCTGATCAAATTAGCATTACAGTATCAAAATATCTTGACAACTGAGTACAGTAGATCTTGCTAAAAAAATTGAAAATCTGCCAATTTTTATCAACCTCTTATTTTTTGGTAAATACCAAGCCCCTTTTGTTGTTGTACCTGTAAGAAGATTTGTCTCTATTCCTATATACCCCCCCCCCTCCCCCCATTTCATGGCCCCATTTTTCTCTAGGGAATCATGGTTTCATCAGACTTAAATCTGCATAACCTTTGCTTTCACACTAAGTACTGAGTTTTGAACCGAACACTTTCCCAGAATAGTTTTAAAGATTTTCTCTTCATATTCCTATGTAAAAATTCAAACCGCCATCACGGTCCCGCCCTACCACTAGGGACTGTGATTTTGCAAACTTGAATTTACACTACCCGAGGATGCCTCTACACAAGTTTAAACCCTTTCTGGCCAAAAATTCTTTAAAAAGAAGATTTTTAAAGATTTTCTCTATATATTCCTAAGTAAAAATTCATCCCCCATTGTGGCCTCACCCTACCCCTGGACTATTATTTAAACAAACTTGAATCTATACGATCTGGGGATGCTTCCACTCAAATTTGGGCTTTCCTGGCCTAATAATTTTGAGAAGAAGACTTTTAAAGATTTTCTCTATCTATAAAAATTCATCCCCCATTGTGACCCCGCCCTACCCCCAGGGACCATGATTTGAACAAACTTGAATCTACACTTCCTAAGGATGGTTACATGCCAATTTGAGATTTCTTGGCCAAATATTTTTGAGAAGAAGATTTTTAAAAGATTTTCTCAATATATTCCTATGTAAAACTTGATCTCCCAATTGTGGCCCCACCCTACCCCTGGGGATCATGATTTGAACAAACTTGAATCTACGCTACCTGAGGATGCTTTCATTTCAATTTGAACTTTTCTGGCCTAATAGTTTTTGAGAAGATTTTTAAAGATTTTCTCTATATATTCTTATGTAAAACATGATCCCCCTATTGTGGCCCCACCCTACCCCCGGGAACCATGATTTGAACAAACTTGAATCTACACTATCTGAGGATGCTTCCACTCAAATTTGAGCTTTCCTGGCCTAATAGTTTTTGAGAAGACTTTGGCTCAGGTGAGCTAAAAAAGGTTAAGTTTACAATGCAATAAGTTGTTAAAGTTGGTTTCTGGAAGAAGAGACTTTGAAAATTTTCTTAATAAATATTGAATTTTTTTTTAGTTTTTTAATCTTTAGTTTTTAAGATCTGTGTACAAACATAGAATTGTGAGCAAATCTCTGTATCTTGCTTATAATTCGAAGCTTAACACTCAAATATGGTTAGTAAATAGAAATTGTAAACAACATGCACTACATGTATAACAAATAAAGAAAACAATTTATTTTTTCGAAATGAATCATATATATATACATGGATATACCTACATATTTCCGACAGCGATATCAAACTCTATTTAAACTGAATAAACTCGAGAAAATGCCGAGCATCTCAACAAAACCTATTGCATTAATATACCATTACGCAAAATATAATGCCGAATTACCGATAGAATGAATTGTATTTCAGTACTTTTTTGATACATCAGATTTTGCTTAATTTGCGCAGGTAAACAGTTCACTGTTTGATTTACCGAAGTCTCTGTTTGATTTGATACGTAAAAATTACGAAATACAGACGATAGTTCCCAGGTTACAAAGCATAAATAATGAAAACGAAACGAAAATCAGAACAAGCTAACACCAACGTCATGTGTGAAAACTGTCAACGCATTGAAATATTTAGCCTCAATTTACTTCACAAAATCGGCACAAATACATTTTGCATGTTTCAAAACTCTCCCTTCATTCGCGAACTGTTGCACAACAAGCAAATTCATCATAGTCAGATCGACCCTTTTTCGTATAATGTCATGGCTGCTTTAAACAAAGAACCTCGTTTTAGATGTATGGAATACGAGTCTTGGTAAAATGGGTACGCAAACCTGGGCCGTGGCAAAATAAAAGCCGGGGCAGATCGGCAATCGTCAATTCCAAATACGCATTATTTTGCAGCAATATTTACAGCAAATACAAATATACTGGTCCATCAAATATCCTGAAATTTTAATGAGATTGGCAGATTAATAACTGCCAATCTTTTGTTTTGCCCAGGCCAAGTCTTGTCTACCCATTTTACCGAATGCCGAATCCGAAGCTATTAAACTGATTGAAACACGCCTTTCCTTTATTATTATTTTCGTAATAACTCAGATTTGAAACATAATTAGACCTTAATTTTTGCAATTTATATTTTCCTTCCCATAAGGATAATTCATGCTAAACAACGTTGAATTGGAATCAGTAGTTCTTGAGAAGAAGATTTTTTAAAATGCACCCCCCTTTTTTTACAGTTTCAAGGTTTTCTCCGCTTTGAATACAGATCTGACTTTTATTTCTGCAATTTATATTCGCCCTCCCATAAGGATGCTTTGTGCCAAATTTGGTTGAAATTGGATAAGCGGTTTTAGAGAAGAAGTTCAAAATGTAAAAAGTTTACAGACGGACAGACAGACGGACGGACAGACGGACGGACGGACGGACGGACGGACGGACGACGGACAAAAAGTGATCAGAATAGCTCACTTGAGCTTTCAGCTCAGGTGAGCTAATAAAATAGTCAATTCAAAAACAAAGTACATGTATGATACTTGGCATATACATCATATGGACCAAACATACAAACTGATCATTAACACACTATATATATATGAGTATTAAAAATTTTGCAACTTTAATTTATTGAATCATTAATTATCCAACGTAGCAGCCACTTCCATTTCTAATTCTTTGTTAAAAATTTTCATAACTTGTTAAATATTTAGAGTAATTATTTCAAAATAGCAATACAGATCATTCATAAACCATCACCGCAAGCATACTTTTCAGTTTCCCAGAACTTGCATTTGATTTACCAACTCAGCATCAGTCCGTTACACCAGAGAATACCTTATTAAGCAAATGACACCAATCGAACAACCAAACACACCAATTACAAAATGGGGACAGGCACTTAAAACATTTTGATGATGCTTTTGAAATTCCCTATCTAGCAAAGGTAAGTCTACCTTAATTACAGGTATGACATAAGAAATTCCACCAAGGTTTCTCGCATATTGATTCTTCTGTTCTTTTCTGTTTCAGATCTCTCTCTTTTTTCCCCCCTTTTATTTGTCATTTTTAATAACGCGATGGAAACGGCTATCAAAGGGCTTAACAGTATCGATGTTTAAAGATTGAAGACCGGTATAATGGTAGCTTGAAAGCATACACTATGTTAATGGCGCTGAGCGCTCGTCGCGACATCGGGGACCCCAAAAGACCAATCTTGGATGGATTCCTGCAGGCGTGTGTACACAGCGCAACAGTATCCAGCAACTGGGCGAGAATGAACGCTCAATTAGCAGTTCCATCAACTATTTAATCACTGTCTGACAGAGGCAGTAAACAAATTCTTCCTTCCCTTTTTTTTTGAAATCCACACCCAATAAAATTCTTTCCTCCTTTTGCCGCCAGCATCTTTTGAACGTCACGTGCTTTCAGCGTTCACAAATTACCAATGCATCTAAGAACCAAACAGCATAAATTTCTTACCTACATGTACATTTTTATCAAATCAATTTCTTCTGGGATCTTGTTGAATCTTTAAGGTACATGTATCTAATCTTTATCAGTTCCACGTGCCATGTTTACCGTTCAACTGGTTACAACACCCAAATCCCTTAATTGTTTACTCGTGTGTTAACAACACATTTTACCGAGCTATTACACGCATGCCAGGAATATACAGAATGTGTCAAATAAAAAAAAGTCATGCGCTGGTGACATAACAACGAGAATGCCTTCAGGTATATGATAAAATCAAGGTCAAGAATCACTTTAAGGAAGACCATTCCATTGGTACTGGAGAGGTCTTATGAAAAAACCAATTGCGCTTCAACGGCCATTGCCGTCTGTTTTATTTTTGAAAAATTCAAGAGAAAGGATGTTGAGTAGTAAAGTTACATAAATAAAGTCTACTGCCCCAAAGGTATATCAACTTTACGCAATTTTGGATCATTTGATGTTTTTTTTTTTTGGTTATTTTTCTTTAATTTATTATTCCCCTTCTTGCAAACATCGCGCAAGTGACAGGTATTGGTCAGGAACAAAAAGCATTTCTCTGAAAAACCAAAGTAAAAGTGACATTTCGCACTACTTAGAAGAAACATAGTAAATGTTTTATAATAGTCCAACTGCCCTTCTTCTACCTTTTTAACTTTTTTTTGGTAACATTAATATATTACTTTCTTTGAAGTTTAATCCTCTTCGTGTGAGATGTTTTCTTGTCTTCTAAACGATACATTTGACGCAAAAAAGACACCCTCTTTTTATTCCCAACTGCACGAACTGACAAAAAATCGGAGCCAGGTGTTTTCTGAAACCTTCCCTGACGGCATGACTGCAATCTGGTTTCTCTGTTTACTCCAAGGTATAGGGTAGGCGTATAGGGCCAACATGAGTTTATTTACGCTATACTCCTGCTACTTTTATTTGCTAGTAGGAATAATCTTTTCTACACACATAGCTTTATCCACGAGAAAAAACTCCCAAAGTCAACACTCCTGAAAAGTGAAACCAACGCCAAAAAAACTTTCCAAAAAACTTATAGCAATTGAAAAGAAAACGAGGTTTCAAATACTTAATAAAACAGATCTACAAAAAGGTTGAAATCAGAATCGCGTGTTGTTAAATACTCTAAAACCGTCAAATCCTACAAAAACAAGAATTACATAGAGATTCCTACTGTCTTCCAACTTATGCAATCTTGTAATTTAAGCTTTTTTTACAGAAATATTGAAGACTACAAACCATGAAACCTTTAAAGATTTATTTTCTTGTTATTTTTTTTTCCTGTACCAATATCCGACACTTGCAGACTGTCTAATAAACGCTTTAGTTTTTTGGTTGACGTAACAAGCTGGTTTTGCTGAATTAAAATGGTTCCAGTAATCCCCAGACGGAATAAATGATAAATAGATAAATCTTCCCAATTCCCTATAACTAAATCGGTTTGAAACATGAAATCTTGGAAACGAAAAAAAAAAAAATAAATAAATACCACTTTTCTCCAATTACTAAATTAGCTGGTACAAAGAAATCTTCGAAACGAAACTGACAAAACTAATACGAACTATTTTTTTTATTGAGGAATGTGGCAACCGCCAGCAATAAACCATGAACAGCTATTGCTGTACATATGTACCGATTTGTAAACATAATTGAACATCATTTGAAACACGATACCGCCGGCCTTTACATATCAATCAAATCTGCCAGAGGAATGAAGCATACTTCTATCATGTCTTCTTATATTGCCGCTATAGTATTTCTAAGAACTAATTATATATGTAAAAAAAAAAAATTAAGAGTGAAAATTTAGTTGGATCGACTCGCTTCAAATTTTTTGGACCCATTTACCGATTTTTTTGGCTGTTGGGCACACTTGGAAAATTTTCTTTTTAGGTTGATGGATAATTGAAAATTTTAAGAAATATATTATGAAGTTAAATAAAGCTCGATCGACATGCTTCCCAACTTTTTGGGCCCATTAACTGATCTTTCGGCCGCTGGCCACACCTGACAACTTTGACATAATAAGATTTTTTAGGTTGCTGGACAATTTCTGTTGTTATAACCTCAAAGACATTGGAAACAGCTAAAGTCATTATTGATTACAGGACACATTTGACATATCATCTGACAATCAAGGTTTAAAGCTCTCGTAACTTAATGAAATTTCAAGGCTGGAGAACACACACAGATGACATCCTGGTATCTTGACAAGTACCGGTTCTCAGAATACGTAAATTTTTAAATATTGGGCACATTGATTATCTAACTTTTTATTTACAATTCAAAAACCATTATATTGTTTGACAAAAATTGACTACCGTGAACACACTTTTATGACTTTAAGTTTGTCCAACAACTTAATATACACGACTGTTCAACACCCTTTATTAGATTAATGATATAATCTAATGGTGTTCTTAGAACCATTTTAACAAGACCTTGGACTTTCGGTTGGACGTAGCTATCTATTTCTTGCGTCAAAACAAGTTAAAAATGACGTGGTTTCAAGCGAAATATGCACCGATTGCGTAGTCTTAGCTCTAAAGCCATAGAGCCATATCTGAGAGGACAGCAGTGAAAAAGACAGGCCTACGTCTCATTGCTGTTTGACACAACTACCCAAAGTCCAAGGTCTTGTTAAAATGGTTCTATTTGCTGGACAGCATCATTTGGGGAAAAAACCCACCTGAAACAATGACATATAAAAGAAAGATTCATTGGACACACATGAAGGATCTCTTTAGTAAGAACTTTGACACACTTACGGACTAACTTTCAGTGTTTTCAGGTCACTGGACACACTTGAAGGACTTTTGGGTTTTTTTGGTTATTGGGGACACTTGAATGACTTTTAAAGGATGATTGGCACATACAGTGACTTGTGTTGTCAGATGGACATTGGTGTGGTCATGTTTACTTTGTAAATACAGGTCCTGTCCTTTCCTGACACCTAGAGGTAAGCACCAAGAATCACTGTCAACAACTCGGACTAATGGGCTGACATCCAGGTTAATAAGGAAACAGCCAAAAAGTATAAAATGCCATACTGGTCACAGAAGGGTTATGTTGGGCAGCATCCAAAATATCAAGCTTGATAGATCCATTGCATCAGAATTATATATTTTAATCAATTAAAGTTTCTTTGACTTTTCTAATACACATGAAATTGTAGGCCATAATATTGACTTTCAAGAAAAATTCAAGCTTCATCTACTAGTGGTGTAGAAGATCTATTCATGGTATGGAAGAGTTCAAAGTAAAAGCATTATCGGTATATACACACCAATAAAGTTCATTTGACTTTTCCATTACACTTTAAAAACTGTCATTACAGGTACCAGAAGCATTGACTTGATGTACTTATTTTGAAGAAGAAATACCATAACTTTAAAAAGCTAAATGGATTTGATCCTGACTCTCAAAGAAATCACAGTTACAGACTTGGTAATTAGTGGTTAAAAGTAGAGTATATTCAGTCATTACTCAAAAGGCTCTTCAAACAGTAAGTATACTGCTTTTTGATATTAAAAGCACGGCTTTTGAAAATTGTCCCCAAGCTAACCTTTTAAAGTATCCTTAATTACACTTTTTGCAATGAGCCTTAAAAAAGCCTCTCTAAAATATTAGAAGTCTCTCTCTCTCTGTTTCTCTCTCATCCCATTGTGTTTCTTCCTCATCAGTAATTTTTAATTAAGTGATTGGAAACCGCCATCAAAGATCATAATATATGAAGTATATGATGTATATTGGCTCTGCATTGGCGAGACCGTTCACCAAAACTAAAATTATCCGTAATAACTGCCACAATCTTCAAACAGCTACGTTTGGGATTGACTGCACACAGACGATTGATAACATATCCGCAGGAAAGAAGAAGTCATTACTTTTGAGGTTGTTGCAGATATTAAAGATGGTGCTCTTTTTTGGTATATGTAACTATATATTTATTTAATACCTGGTATAGACAAAGCAAAGGGAAGGTAAAAGAAGATCGATGCTCTTTTTGTATACATGGTATGTATTATTTAGAATCATATCCAATAAAGCAAAAAGAAGGTTATGTGATGCTCAAATGATTGCAGTGTCTGTTTTTGTATATCTTTTTTTCATTTGAAGATTAAAATGGTTTTTTTTAACCTTAAGTATTCAAGGAAAACCATACAGCAAATGTTCCGACAAAGGCTAAAATGAAAATATTAGAGTCCTATTTTGTTTACTCTTCAAATCTAAACCCTTTTCATTGAAATTTAAAGATTATTTAATTTATCATAATACAATTCTTATAAACAAAGAGTAAAGATTTTGAAATAATAAATATTACGAAAGCACAAAAGACTAAATGCCTTTGCTATATTTGTGTTTGGTTATCAAAATAATGGAAGCCTCAATGAAACTAAGCCATTTCTCTTAAGTTAATTGACTAATTATTGGATTGCCATCCCCATTGGTTTTTCAATGAAATTTACATCTTTCATAACATCTTGCATAAATTTCATCAATGATATGTAACATACCACAGTGACTGAATAATATATCAGACCTTCTGCATATACTTTCAATCAGTCAGCCCCCCCCCCCCCCCCCCCGCAAAAAAAAAAAAAAAATAATTAAATAAATAAAATGAAAAAAATAAAACAAAATAAATAAATGAATAACAAATATATAAAAAGAAAGAAAAATAGAAAAGTAAAAAGAAAGAATAGAATGAAACAAAATATGAATGATGTAATTATCATTGTGTCATATTCAGAGATCATGTCAATTCTTGGCAACAAATTGTCAATAATGAGGTAATATCAATAATTCATAAGAGTGCTGTAACCTTGTGTCTAAAAAGTATTAAATTCATCAAAACTAGATCAAAATATCTGTTAAGGTATAAATAATTATTATCATAACCTGTTAGTACAAAATACATAGAGGCAAGAATTAATTTATGATTGGTTGTACATGTTAACACCTTTACACATGACTACATACTGTTATATGTAATGATGTACAACTTGCTATGGGGTGTTTAAATATTATATCACTACAATCTTATGTCAACTGAAGATGAAAGTTATGTTTAAAAATATTTTTTTTAAAAACTTACATTTTTTGATATGAACATCTAGTGCTGCATATACACATAACCGTCAATGAATTACCGGGTAAACCACAGAATTTCACGGAATCCTTGCAAATTCTGAGAGTCACTCAAAGAAATTAAACCAGTGCAGAGAGAGGATTAACACTGACTGCTATTACGGTATAGTACTTATTCAATAACTGCATTCCAAGAATACACAAACTGTGTGAACAATGACTTTGTATTGTTGACATGTAGATATTGCAGCCTGCAGCTATGGCTTGACCTTAGTTCAAAGTTCAGGTCAGGGTTCACCAGCAATTAACACATGACATGGAGTCATAATTTGTGTTAATTATGCAACTGCTAGCTGAAAGGTGCAATATGTATTGCAAGTTGGAAGCGAGCATTTTTACTCCAAAGATTCATTCAGGTGACAATTTTTTTTGCATTTGAACTGCAAAATAGACAGTTTATGTAACTGTTGTAAGGCATTGCTTTGGCAACCATTAAAAAATCCAGCTTGAAAAATTGAAAACATTATAGTATTTTTTTTATCTTGTATTTTTTTCCCCCAATTTTTTTTTACAACAAATGTTTCAATCTAAGTTACCCTACAGGGTTTATTAAAACCAGGTGCATTTGAGATAAATTACCAATAAAAAAAAATCTTGCGAAAACCACACATCGCTTCTTCACAAAAATTCCTAGAGAGTACACATATTGACTCGATAATCTCTTTCACATATATTCTTAATGTACACTTAGTTTTTTTGGCTTTTTACTACTGTAAACATTTGTGAATCATTCATAGAACATATGTATATATATATAGTCTAATATAATGCAAGGAAATTGGATACTCTGATAATATGAAAACCATTGCTTTGAACTTGCCACTTCTATGTGGTATTGAAGTATGATGCGGGGGTTTAAAATGTAACTGAAAACCCTTGTTTTTTCATCAAATTAAATGAAAGCTTTTGCTAACTTTGTATTAAATAATACATATGAATTTGAATTTTAGCAGATAGATTAAAAGAAATTCAATAAATTCAAAACAACTTTGCATCATCCATTAAATTATCCTCATGAATAATTTACATGCATAGAGCATACAACTCAATGAATGGCAACTTCTGAAAATTCTAGAAATATACGTGTACCTACATTTTCAAGCTTGCTATTCAAATCCTCAGTTCATGACAGCTTCAGAATTTATTGTCCATCTTAAAAAAAGAAGAAGAAAAAATGTTATTAAATTCTGATTCATACACTTAAGGAGGAGTATTTCTTAAGGTTTTTGCATGTATGATGACATGATATCTTAAGTAAGGTGACAAGAATTCCTTAAGATTCATTAAGAATACATTTCATCACTTAAATTATTCACAGAATGAAGATGTAAAATTTGTGAGTAAGAGGTACCCCAAATTCAACAATAATTTAGAGCCACTAAGATTTATAGTATGTGTTATTTACTTACTACCGTATCATTGTAATGAATTCAATGTTCGAAATGTAAATGGACATTAACCGTCCTTTAAAATAATTAATGTAAGAAGAATATACAGAGGCCGGCTTATAACCGTGGAATTAATAAAACAAAAATGTTCAGCCACTGCAAATTAATGATAAAATAATATATTGCATCCTTTCTTGTTAGCAACTGAGTTAAACTGCTGTTATGTAAGTAAATATATAGCCTACATTAATTAAAGTCCTAATTAATTAAAAAATCCAAGAGTAAACAGAAGAGACCAACGCAGACAGCTAGAGCATCTTATAGCCTGCAGTGGATGACAACAAAGTCACCTTAAACCAAAGGTGCATGTTTATAAATAGCAGATGAAAAATATACAGGTGACAAATGCGCTTAAACATTCTACTGATGCAGAAAACATGATGCTCCAGGGATAATGTCTGCGTTTTCAAAGTAATCCCTCATTCTGTATATCCCAGTAGCCTTCCTAAATTATACAGACGCAAAAAAGATAGGTGTTTTAAAAGTAATCCCTCAATTCATGCATGCCAATAGTCTTCCGGAATTATACAGACGCAAAAAAAAGGACTGTTTTCAAAGTAATCCCTCACTCTATGTATGCCAACTAGTAGTCTTCTGAATTTATAATTTACGCAATATAAAAAATATAAGTGCTGGATCCTCTCTTATTTTATCAGCATTACAGCCCCTTGCTTCTACACAATCGGACCATTAATAGCTGGTAATTATTGGGTTTTTGTCCTGAGAGATTTAATCATTGTCTATCAGCCTCCTTCCTTTGGAGATTTGCCGATCATAAAACTGACTGTACAGCCAGCTCAGTTCTGCTTCCTTCAATAAATCACAGCTCCATGGAGAAGGCGTCATATTTTCCCTCCTTCTTTTACAGTTTTTTCTCCCCTTTTTCTGTCATGATTGCATAATTATTTGATTTTTATATGAAAAACAAAAAAAAATTAAGCAGGCTGGGTGGTCAAATCCATTTTTAGGCAGTATATATTATTTACCTCCTTTAGATGGAGAGCTGTGCATTAAAAATTTAGAAAAATGTTCAAATTTTATATCACAAATATTTGTATTTTCTTCATTAAATATGTTTTATGGCCACAAATATTTGTATTTTCTTCATTAAATATGTTTTATGGCAACAAATATCATTTTTAAAAGTTTGAGACAGATCTGATAGATAATTTGTTGCCGATCTGCAGCCTCCTTGAATTCCATTCTTGAAATGTTTTCTGCTTATGATATTCAAAGGGTGGGGTGAATTGGGTTTGCAAAATGACATTAAGGTCCTCAAAAGAGTGTCAGTTTTACATCACTAAATGCTGTATATATTATATCATCTGATACCAATCAAATACATATATATTATACAGATCTAATGGCCATCCAATTTTACATATCATATTAAAAGTATAATGCCGGTACAACCCCACCCATTCTCTCCCCCCCCCCCCCCCCCCCAAAAAAAAAATAAGATATCATAATTATACTGAAAACACACACACAACCAAAATAAATGCATCGAATGCATCTTGAATTTCACTAGACTGATAACAATCATATACCTTGAAAATCTAAATGCAATCAATAGAAGGAAAAAACCCAAAAAACAAACTAAGTGACACCTACTTTAGGTCCATTAGAAGAATTCCAATCAATGATATCTTCGTCAATAATTAATAAGGAATACAACTCTACCTCAAACAAAAAGAAATCCACAAACGCAGAACCACAACGGAGCCCCCACAAGTCTCTCTCTATAAAACTGCATGAACAGTTTGATGAAATCTCCGACATCTCCATCCTTCTGTGTATAATATATCTGTACATTCACCTCGACAGCTTCAGATTTAAAACTTCTTTTAAAATCCCAGATCATTGGCGTGATCTTGAAGCACACTCTGCAGGGAATTCTATTATGATTTCTTGAGTATCAGTTTTCTTTCTGACTTTATAATCTCTCTCTCAATATTATACCATATCATATCATATATACTGTAACACTGTATTTCTCCACACATTTCTATATGAATTCAATGCTGGAAAAGTTGTACAGGATTGAGATGTAACACTCTCTAGATCCTATTTATACTATTGTTTAATCAGTTTTCAAGAGATTATAGAGGAAAATTCTGTTAACATCTTCGAACTTATGACAAACATTTAGATGCACTGGAAACTCAATCAATAATTTTCATGCCAAATATCATATTTGTATTGTATGCATTTGACAACTACTTGACATTAGTTCTCTCTCTCTCTCTCTCTCTCTCTCTCTCTCTCTCTCTCTCTCAGTGACTCTCTCTCTCTCTAAAACACAAATACAAACATTACATGCATTTCTTTTGTTGATTTACACAATAAATAAAATATTAAGTATCATCTGCCTGATCCAGACGGCAGGATGCCGTGACTTCAAATATGTCATGTTTTATCTACTTGAAAAATGTAAACAGAAATACACCGAGTTATCAAAATGTTTGCTGAGAGACATACATCCCCTCTCCTTCAGATGAATAGAATTTCTAAAGGACATTTAAGGGGCTTTGGTGACAGTGGTAATATTAACACCAACACCTGGAATTTCAAATATATCGTCGGACGGAGCAAATACGAAAAGATGAGTACATCCCCTTTTGCATTATCCGCCGGATTTCAAAACGAATCCAGTTTCAGTTACATTAGCAATTTGAGCTTTAAAGTCTGAAATTCAATTACCTTCTTTTCAATTCCCGTCTCCAGTTTTTAATAAATTGGCACTTTTTGTGGTTTATAATCCCATTATAGGATTACCAGCTACAAAAATGTTTTATACAACTCCGACACGAATTGGTTGAAATTAGTTGGCTCAGCCTGCTATGTAGCCTGAGCGATCGCAATAGCGGGTCTCCGACAGCTTTGAAAATCGTTGCAAGCCCAGAATCCTCCTCTCTTGTTTTATGTGCGTGTTTCCCAATCAATTATCTGAGGCTCAAAGGGATTACACTATTTGTAAAAAGTCCCTTTAATATTCAACAATGATCAAAATACCGATTCCTAACTGATTTATAACACCATTAACACCTCTTTTTTGTTTGGTGGGATTTGCTCTCTTTTTTTCAATGTCTAGAATTACATGAATCAACCATGTTGAGATCATCAACTCTATATAAATCTTATAAAATGCACAGAAAATGCAAATTCTTAAATTTACATGCCAAATTCATTTTCTGCAGTACATGTAATTGAAATCTATTTTTTAATTAAAAATTGAGTATATTACATTCCATTCCTTATCGACATGCATATTTTAATATATAATTTCAAAAAGTTGTATGTTATCTTATAAATTCTTTCAGCAATATTTTCATTAAACATTTCATTTAACAAAGAAAAATACAATTGCCACCATTTTATTTAAAATTTGCCTCTTATAAACATCAAGGGCAGATTCAAAATGGTACAAACTTAAATAAAATGTTAGATTGCACTGCAGTTTCTGAAAAACATCATAACGAAATGTTATAATACAATGCAAATCTAAAACTGAAGCAAAATCTTTTTCAATGTTAACCTTACATGAAAGTTCATTCATTGTCAGTAAGACAATGAAAAGGCTGGAGTTTTAGCATACAATTACATACACATTAGATTTCAACTATGAGGCTTTGTTAGAATCCTTACATGTTCATATACATGTACTGCATAAACTGATGAATGATGAAAGAAATGAATATACCTCACTATTTTGCCTCCACCAGCTTTTTCTACAATGATACCACCCCATTTACAAGCCAGGGGCACCCTCATCCAGCAATAAATCTTTGGCCGCCCATGAGACTCTTTTGAAGTTGGGGCCCACCCATGTAAAACTCTCTCTTCTTTACCAGTGAAATCTTCACATCCCTATCACAAATCCAGAGGATTTCTTGACAGCCAGCCTGATTTATCATATTTGTGATATCATAAACAAGAGCATGTTTTTAAATATAGCCCAAATCATATTTTAAATCAGAAACAGGGTTCCATTTTTAGATAAAATGTGGCCGAGTTATAATTCACAATATAAATCACAGTAGTGTAAATTTGAAAGCTATAACTGACGTAAGTTTTTATGTAATCTAGTGGGACTCTCAAATTCATCAAATCATGATGAATTGTGTATTTTGACTACTAAAAACTTAACTTTCGATCGATCGATCAGGCACTGATGGTTTGATCTCAGAGGGTTTTTTACATGTAGTTGCTTGGCAAAGAATACCTAAATGGAGACTGAGGGGGCCCAGATTCAAGATCCAAGGGGCCCTGATTCAAGATCGCGGTCTCTGAAGGGCAGCACGTGGTCCATCATTTTTTCTCACATCTCATTACATTTTGTACACACAATAACCACTCAGCAACCCTCGGATTAGTGGTACATGTACTGCAAGTTTATAATACAAAGCTGATTAAGAAATTAGGATGCAAAGATCTTTAATAGGGGAAGAATATGGCAACTGGAAGCAATCAGACAGCCCAGTTTGTATAGCCTATTTTACCGGAGATTGTATCTCGCTGCATCGATCAGGATATGAATTATGTTCAGTGGTTTTAAAAGTGTCGTGTTTTCTCGGGCAATCCAGTCACATTATAAATACAATATATGATCAAATATTTACATCATTATTAACTAAAGGTAAAAATATGGTCAAATAGAATATGAATTATAATTATGCTCCCTTCGTTATATACTCAACCTACCTATAGGTAACAGCCACCATGCTGGCATTGCCATAATTAGCAAGACTCTATTATTGTGATAATCATAATGGGAAGGGAAAAGCCCAAGATTATGAAGCCCATTTGTCAACATGGAGAACTTTCCCTTAGGAAGGGCATGCTGCTCAGGAAACACTTCAGTTTATTTGCTCTGTCGGTAATCATTACAAAATGATATTTTTTCCCATTGTGCACCTGAGGAGCTGTCTGTTTACGCAATCAATTATTAACTAATTACAATGGTAGCACTGGAAACCCAATAGAACCCCCCAGGCTCCCGACAGAAATTAAATGCATGACATGCAATCAATGGTTTAATTTCCTTTTCTGTTATATGCGCTATCAACTCGATGTTTACATGTGGTTAATTAATTATTTATTTCATTTTTTCCTGTCTTATTATCCTACAAGAATAAAAATGGCAGCTCACTGTTAAAGGCAATACAGCTATTATAATAAACCTATGCATGTTCATGAACATCAATTGTTGCAAATTCAAAATTGCCAATCAATATTTAATCGCACTTGACCATATTAGCAATTATTTATTATTCAACTTTCCAATATACAAGCTAGGTGCTCAGTCATATTAAATAATGAATGAAGTGTTGGATAAAATGAATTAAAAAGCTGATACCTGCATTTTTTTTTTTTTTAATATACTTTAAATCAAGCAGCAGCTGTTAGAATATTTAGGGCATTTTTTTGGTGTCATTTTATCTATACATGTGTTTTATTGACATTGACATTTGTTGACATAAAATAATAAATATTTATTTCAAACCTATAACATATATTTATATGCTCATAAATATATATACATGTATAACTGCACAAAAAGTACAAGTTTCATACACTAAAGTACTTTTGTAAATTGTTTGTCTGTAGATAGCTGTGCAAATTCTATAATTTTTTTTCACTTAACTAAACAGGATAAAATCTTTCACCAGTGATGAGGAAACTTAATTTTCAAAAACAGCACCATTAACAAACCCAGTCATTTTGTTTTTCAATGTAAGAAGTTACTTCTATTGCGGTACTGTAGATTCCATTCAAGGGAAGTCACTCAAATAAAAAAGCAGCAGTTTCTATGTTATTTGTACTAACAAATTTAATCTTACAGGCACATCAAATTTGCAATGCAATCAAAACCAATTTGTTGCTATATGTGGTACACAAAGGAAACCTGAGGATTGATATGAAATATTGGGCTAACAAATCAAAAATCTGGTTTTAATCATACAGATACTATATACTGTGTTAAAGAAATGATTCATGTATTAATAGAATAGTACATCAAAAATTTGATCATGTTTGTCTCAATATGCAGAGCAGCAGTGGATACTAGATAACTTGTATAATTAATATTTCTGATGTTATATGCACCTTATACTTGTGATGATATACCTGTACATGCAGTTTTCCATCAAACTTGACTTGTGTCTCCAGATCTAACTCCTCACCGAGGCCATCTTCACTAGCCAAGGGTTTTCAGTCCATTTCGCTCCCCATTAAGTGAAGTGGACCGAAAAACCTTGGCTGGCGAAGATGCACCGAGGATCAAGAATAGGGAATACCCAACTCATTGGAAAAATATCCCATATACTATCATAAATCAAGAGAAATACGTAAATGAAATTCAATGTTATCCCCAGCGTTTCCTCTGGCTATATCATAGCTGTAACATTTGTACATGAATTGAAAGTCTATCATAAATGGCTGACACATGTAAAACAACCAAAAAATATTTACCTCTTGGAGAAGATTAAAAAAAATACAAAGACTACAGACTCCGTAAAACACAGACAAAAAGTTGTACTTTTAATGGAACTGAATGCGTAAACATTCCACAATTCCGTGTTTACAGATAGGCTTATCTGCTCCTGAACATCGTGATAACATCACAAACAGCGTAGATACATCTTGGTTTTGACAAGGCAACATGAGATGCCTATCTCCCAACACAATCTGCTCCCAGTGGCTATATATCTATTGTGTACAAAACGTAATCTTTATTTTTCGGTTGTCTGGATCTTGAAAAATTAAAGATTTTTTTAATGCATGCAAATTTACACCCTGTATTGCCGCGTCTTACATGCCATGGCGACTATAAATATTAGTTAAAGAAGGAAATTTTATACTCCATTTTTAAGTTCACGCTTCTGAGAGCACCTTGAGCAGTTAACTTGGCCGTGAAAATATGAATCATTAAAAATATACATTTAAACAAATTGTGCAGTGTGTATAATGCATTATTTAGCTTGGTATGAAATAAAGATCTTCAAATTGTCAATAAACATCTGTCAGTGACATTATGTCAAAGACAAACAAGTACAAAGTGAAACAATTGCATGCCATCAATGCCTTCATACAAGCAGAGAAATTATAACAATACTTATACCGGTAGAGCCTAATAATACAGACTTGATACTTGAACATGTGTTTTTTGTTTATTTATACAATAGAAATAGATTGCTCATTTAATGAGTCAGTATAAGCATTATCTGATGCCAATCCTTTTTAAGATTTCTGCACAATACACATTCCAGTACGCAGACATTTATCAAACCTTCTAATACAACTCTGTGCCAATGCATTTACAAAGACAAACCTGATGATTATATAAGTCCCTTGCAAACTGTATTTATAAGCTAGATGCCTTGTCTGAAGAAAAAAAAAACTTCAATCTTAATTTTCTCCTCTTCACTTAGTGACCTAATTGCCCGTCCACTTCTCCAAATTAAGAATATCCATGACCCAAATTTTTCTGGTAGATCTTCATTAATTTCAACAATTTTTTCCCCTTCATGACACTTTGATAATCTTTTTACAATAAATTTCAACCAGAAACTGGAGCACAGATATCAAAAAGTAATTCTTTTCTGCCTGATAAACCGACAAAAACAACAGAATTAATTAGACTTAGCATGCTAATAGATTAAAATGTTTACAGTTCTTTGAGGTGGGCTTCTTTAATTAGACACTTTATCCGGCATTCAAAACCCAAATGTAATTTTTCTTTGATAAACAAAAATATACATGCATCTCTGTCATTATGTAAGCAGACTAGCTGTTGAGGAATGAGGAACTGAAAAATGTCTTTTTCTGGTAAACATGATCCTCAAGATTCGCGGAATTACATACATTACTTTAATTGTCTGAGAGAACAGTTCATATTGCACATTGCTGATGTCTGCAGCAATTACAGTGTATGGAAAGTGTTTTTGCATCTTTATATTTCTTATTTTCTGGAAGAAAATCTTTTTTCAAAACAAGTGGTTTTTTTTGGTAGATTATTCAAAACTTGTTTATCAATTACCTATGAATTATTTAAAACTACAGAGCCGATTATTCAATTAACTGTTGCAGTACATGTACAACGATAATGGATAATGGTTGATAAAGAAAATGTGGTAGTCTGTGGTATTTTGTGGTGGTTGTTGTGGTGTGTGTGTGTGTTTACTAAAACAATTATCATGATCAGGTACTGTGGTAGTGTGTGCTATATCAATTAATTTGGTTTACTGGGAAAAGACCTTTGGGTGACTCTAGTGGTACATATGAACTTTTCTGTTACTGTTAAATAGATATTGATATTGTGGTTGGTACAGTGTATATGTGCTGGAACACTGAATTCTATCTCACTGTGTTTTGACCATAAACTCTGAATATGAAGTGGTTTATCAGGATTGTATTGTTATGTATGTATCACTTTGAATAAAAACAATGTGACTTTAAACTAAACAACTGATTTTTTAAAAAACCAAATTGTCTTATTAAAGCACCTGGAAAACAGCTGCAAAATGGAAAAGTCAACAGGAAATAAAAAAAATCCTTTTTTATTATTTGCAAAATAAATCATGATAATTAGCTAGAATTACAAGGAATGTATCATATCTATTAATTTAGAGGAACATAAAAATCCAATATGTATTGAATGTCAAACACCATTGTAACATTATCTCTTTTTTCAGTTGTTTTGATTGTTTGTATCAATAATATCATATTTCTTATTTCATTTTCTTCCAGCTGATCATATAACAATAATGTACTATTATCAATAGCTAGGTAAAACACATTAATACGTGCATCTTTATATATAAGTGCATCAGAACTAATTTTAACCTAATTTATAAAACTCATAAATCCATAAAGATCTTAAGAAATGCTGCAATTCTGCTATTTTCTGTGTCTCGATCAGACTTGATATATTGCAAATCATGAAAATATCTCAAAACCTTACAATAACCCAAAAGCAAATTATACAATGAAAGAGAAACTTGACTTAAAGCCTTGCAGTAATAACTACAAAGACTGTGAGAGTTGAACAAAACTTGACCAAGAACATTGACATTTTCTTTGACAAAGCCTTACGGGACAGGAAATAGTTCAACAGCTCGGAACAAAGCTTGAACTGGACAGCAGATTTCCTAGAAGATATTATCAACTGGAAACTCCCGTGTTTGAACAAAGGATGCCATTGAAACAGGACCACAACTGTGACGACCAATCGCATTAGGACGTCATTGTAATACGATTAAGGGGCAAGAATTTAGGGAAATTCTCTTGTTGCCTGATGACCACAGTGTGATATTAACATCACAATCTGGATTTGTCCAGAGGGGACAAAATATGTTGCCGTATTGATACAAAGTCTTGTACAAACATAAACTAAGAGAATTTCAGCATTAAGGAATACCATATCTTGTACAAATATAATACTGAATCTTAAAACTTTCAGAGTAGCAGATCATATTATACTCTCAGCAGACGAAATTATTCTGTTGCAATTTGACAAGAGATTGCTCATTTGTTTTCTTTATCTTTGAAAGTTTACGCAGTTCTAACATTTATTTTTTCATCTGAGAATGTTCAGTTCTATATATAAACCTATTTCCTTATTTTTATAATTTAGTGATTACTACGTTGGATTAGAAGAAAAAAAAAATCACAATTTTTGTATGAAATTATAAACTTTTATGTAATTTATTAGAAAGTTAAGTGCATGCATGTATAATACAGACTAATAACCTTTGTTCATCCCACTACAGAAAAAAATAACTTCACAAGACCACTAAATTTGATTTTTTCGTGAGATCTGACATCAGTATAGCTTAAATTATCTTATCTGAGTACTACTCATGCCACTTTCATACTTGTTTCCTTTCATATTATATAACCTCCATGATTTTCTGCTACCAGTATAATTCTCTATAAAACAGCAAGGAAAATATCTATGTCAAAACTATCATATTTTGTATGAAACAGCAAAGGAAAATTTGTCTAGACAACTCTTTTGAAATAGAGTAGTGCTTTGGAAGGTTTCATTATTAATTTCACTAATATCAAAAACTGAATTCCAAGTTTTATGAATTCGTCAGACATAAAATGTATGATAAAAAATTGTCAGACATAAAATCCATGTGCCGGGTATGTAATTAAGGTTACTTAAAGTATGGGACACCTGTTAATATCAATGCATGTGGATAAAAGAACACAATGATCAAAATACTTTCACAGTTTTAGAATTTCAAATTTCACAATATTTGACCCCAAATTTTTTTTTTTTAAATTTTAGAAAGGTAAAAATAATAAAAAACCCTGCAGCTGGATTCGAACTCATCACTTACAGATTCATAGTTAACGCTCGAAACAACTGTGCTACACTGTTAGGTAACAATTTTGTGAAAGAAAAGATTTTCAAAATTATACTTGACTTTTTTGTTTATTTCGATCGGAAACATATTACAATATGGAGGTGTTCTATACTGTCCACCTTAAAATTAAGACATAAGATATTAATTATAACTTAATCAATGTTATGAAATCAGAAACATCCCAATGAAATTGACACTATAAATATGTCAAGAGCCTTGAAAGTTTAATAAGTCACACTGCACTTTAAGTATAATGTACTTAGCTAAGCTTACGGTAACTTCCTGCATCTCAAAGGGTTGACTGTACCCTTACGTTAAGACACTTATCTGACACAATGCCGGCATATTCCCCACATTTATGCATAATCTGGATGCATGGTTGTAATTAAAAGCTGCATGGGACAAACTCTATGCAAAGGAAACTATTGCCTTCATGTGTGAAGAAAATGCTTGCAGATGACACTACTTTAATACGGTAGTTAAAATAGTTTCATCACAATTATGCATAATCTCGATGCACGGTTGCAATTAAAAACTGCACAGGACAAACTCTATGCAAAGGAAACTATTGCCTTCATGTGCCAAGAAAATGCTTGCAGATGACGCCAAGTTAAATAATTTTCTTCATAGTCAGTAACACTGGAAATACCTATTTGCAGTAATGCCATATCTATACCTAATGAGATTTAAAAATAAAAGCTTCAAAATGATTACAGTGTTTATAAAAAACCGTTTTTTTTATAGCTATTGAACATTTTTGATGCTCAGAAACAGCTGAAAATTGAGTTTATATAAGCAAGAAGGAATCCTCTAATATTTACCTAAAAAGGTTGTTCTAACATGATAATTACAGATCAATAATTTACACGACATCATTTATTTAACAAACCCTTTTTTTGTATCGTAATGGCAACAAATGTTTTCCAATTCCCATTTTTAAAAAAATAAATGTCTTGCAAAAGCTATTACACCAGCAACTAATTTTTTACATACAGTGTACCTTTCAAGGACAAAAGAAGTGACTAGCAAATTTAATTGTTTTCAAAATTTAGAAAAAAATATCGCTAAAAGCCGCTGTTGGCAGTACATGTATGTAGCAGAAACTTATCCCTACTGGTATATAAATACCTACCGTCACGAAAACAAAAGAAATCTTCCGCCTTCAAATTGTCGCAAGTGAATAATTTTCACCGCAGAGGACCATTTGACTGAAGAAGAGGCTGTCGACACTGTATACAAAGCCGAGTGAAATCCTATTTAGAAAGTAGCAGGAAGCCAGCTAACAGTCAGGGAAATTGTGACGGAGTAATGCAATGACAACTGTAATTATTAAACTTAACTCTCCATTCAGCCATTACCTAATGGCTGCTTCTTACACGGTTTTCGTCTTATTATGACCAATTTTCTGGGAAGAGAGAAAGAGACATCACTTTGATTAAGTAGGAGTTTCATGTTCATCACACGTTCTCTTCCTGTTGTTATCTCTCTCTCTCCTTCTGTCTGTCTGTCTGTCTGTCTGTCTCTCTTTCTCTGTTTCCGACTCTCTCTCTTTGACTCTCTGAGTCATCACATGTTCTCAATTCTTAACTGATATTATAACTCTCTCTCTCTCTCTCTCTCTCTCTCTCTCTCTCTCTCTCTCTCATTTCTATTAATACAATGTAATAAAGCTTTCAATTTAATCACAATAATTTTACCAAATTGTATAACTGCATGAGCTGGAAGTTTACTTATATCAACAAATTTGGGAGGAGTTGTGAAACATTCTTTGAAATGAAATAATATTTAATTTTAAAAAATCAATATATCAACGTTTCCAGTAATATATATTATGCAATTTCTAAAAGCACTAGCATTAACTAAGTATCAATTAAAAGGACTTTCAGTTAACATTTATCATTAACTCCAATATTGTTAACATAATGTTAGTCTGGGTTAAACTGATCGAAATCTTTTTTCAAAGATCTGTATATGCAATAAAGGTGATTAGTTTATTATCTGAGCGATGTATTACAAGTAATTCTTAAAACATTATAAGAGCAACAACTTCAGCCCAGACAGAAGACATATACAGCATTCATTCTTCAGTATGTAACACCAAACTGGTCGAACATTATATCAAAGCTGCATGAGTGTACAATTGAAAAACAAATGACCTCTAATTTGCTTATAACCATCCTGCATAGCTGTCAAATCTATTGAAACAATCATGATAATATTGAACACAATGGTATCATTACCATTTTTATTTACTCTCTTCATAAAATTAATTAGAACATTTCTAATATATTATTTCAGAATATAAAATTAAATCTAAAAAGAAAAAAAGAAAGAAAGAAATCCTTCAATCTGTATGTTATTTAACTGGTCCAGAAAGATTATACTTCTGTACATGTACATTAAGGAGACTGGCCAGCATATAATCTTTCACAATGACAGCTAAAAGGGCAGAGAATAAAATCTCTCTCTCTCTCTCTCTCTCTCTCTCTCTCTCTCTCTCTCTCTCTCTCTCTGATTTTCCAGCTCCACTTCTATTATTCCATCTTTCTTCCGTCTATATGTCTCTAAATAAATCCTTACTTGACATCATTCTTTAGACTATCATTCTCTCTCTCTCTCTCTCTCTCTCTCTCCTCTCTCTCTCTCTCTCTGATTTTCCAGCTCCACCTCTATTATTCCATCTTTCTTCCATCTATATGTCTCTAAATAAATCCTTACTTGACATCATTCTTTAGACTATCATTCTCTCTCTCTCTCTCTCTCTCTCTCTCTCTCTCTCTCTCTCTCTCATATCATCTGTCGCATTGGTAGCATGTGCTCCGCTTTATCCCCAACATTGATTACATAGACCCTCAATGTACCACCCATTGTACACCTTTGAACAGGCATATCTATATAACATCATTTCTACCTTCCTGTCGAACAAAAGACATGAATTCACATTACAGTGGTAGATTCATCATGAGCTTAACACTGACTTCAACTGACTCACTAGATTCCACACAACATGTGGTAGCTATACAGAGGGAGAAATATAAATCCCTCTCTGTTCCGCACAATAAATTCTGCAGCTAACCAGATGACGCATATTAATACGAGAGGACCTGGTATTCATATAGAAAAAAAGAATCCATAAAATGCATGTCATAAGAATTCCGCACAAAAACAACAATTCATAATACAAACAGAGGACATTAAACATGGAACTACAGCAGTCACCACTAGAAACCTTTATCAAAACTTTTCAATCTGGATTTTTTTTCTCGCTCATAATCCTAATTATCATTAATTCAGACAGAAGACTCGTAACTGTTCCTCAAGTTTGAATCTGTTCTATTTTTGCTTATATTACATAATTAGGTGATATTATTATCATAGTAAAAGTCGCTGATCTTATTTAATAACATGATTGAACAATTGTGATGATCTTTGTTAAAAAATTTTAAACCTCAAACTGGTCTTTTATTATGACATGTACAATGACATATTGCAGTATTTTCCTTCATTTTTTATATCAACAGTCAGTGAGACTCCTTCATGGCCAGACCTTCTCTTGCATGTCAATTTTCCATCAACAAGATCAAGTACAACTTAAACTGTGGACATTCAACAGAAATGTGACAAGTTGTTGAGCATTAGGAGGGCTGAATAGTCATAGCCAATTTTAGACCAAACTGATCTTCTTTATATGAAGAGCTCTGTATTAACATATAGGAATGCTAAAATTTTCAAGCTAAAATAATTTTTTAATTTGTTTTTTCTAAGTAATAGTTTATAGCTTAGAATATCATTTCTAAAAATTTATGACAAATCTGATGGTGAATTTGTTGACATATTTCTATTCTTAAGCTCATATCAGTAACAAACCTGGTCAACTTAAAATTAGAAATACAGGCTCTAGCACTCCTGCAGTAGACATCAAAGTCACAATAGCCACTTTGGTAAAATCATAAAAATCAAAGTCCTGAATTGCAGCATAGGTACAGGGACATGATAAGAATTCCTTTCATTATACTTACTGGTCCCAAGAATCAAAAATTCCTTTATTTCTTCATAAAAAAGCTTATGGATAATAAAGATTGATAAACACCTCCGGTAAAAACAACACTAAATTTTCAAATGCAATTGCAAAGAAAATTTTTCTGCAATGTCAGCAACCTTTATAACAATGCCAATCAACACAAATTTTTAAAAATGTTTAAATAAACTCTTCTCATGTAAATTTCTGTTTTTTTTTAAAATGATTTGAATAACCTATTATTTTGGGGAGGAGGGGGATGGACATGACTTAGAATGTTTAATTTTCATCTCATATTGCCTCATATCTAATCCATTACCGCGTCAACTTTACTACATCTGGTCGCTACAGAATAATGCCTTTTTTACGAAGCATTAATGCCAAGTTTCATTATTCTTCGATTAAAAATTGATAGAAAAAGACTTTGGGGATCATGGATATCGTCGCTTGTACAAATGCAATATGCATTCAAAAATAATGTAGTGTGGAAGGGAGTCTCGAAATAATGTCTTCGTGCACAGTATTATGGTGCATACCGTCCCCGGGGATAAAAGATTTGACAATATCACTCAGAAAATACGATATTCTCAGGGTTGCCACAGCTGTATAAAGCTGTAACTGTAAAAGAGGACGCACAGCCTATTACACACAAATGAACGCTATAGAATAATGATCATGCAGAAAAAATTAATTAATAATTAAATGTACATGACTACACCAACCTTGGATCTTTTTCTCTCCAGCATATGGTTCAGTAATGTTAATTGCCGTTTGCAGTAAAATTTCCTGAAAGACAAAAACAAAACTATATTATATGATTAAGCTTTTATTGACCTTATTAAGTGAGAATTCCCGATCGGTGCGTTTTCAGATAGGTCATGAGAAAGTTTCCTTCGATTGGCCGTTTTCCCAGCTGGCTTGGAATTCAAAATCTTTTTCAATCTCGTTAAACACCCATTTTCACACAGTGACTTACTTCTTCATTAATTTCCAGAACGTTAACAGTCACACAGTAATTAAACCCTCGAGTGAAAAATGAAATAAATCTTTTAACCTCCGTTTGTTGTCCTATAATCTCTTTACTTTAAAAAATCACCATTTGTTTCTCACTTTATTATGGGATTAATCAGTTAAACCTTTAGGACCCATTTAAAAGCATTTAGTATACCAATTACTTTTAACTACAGTAAACATGGCCATTAAATACAGTGTATTTGATGGAATTTCACTTCATACTCTAATCAAAACATGTTTCAAATTGTTCATTAATCTTTTAATCCAAACTTATAAGATTTTATCAAACTACAGAGTGAAATTGCAAAGCAACACTACATGCTAATTCTCTATTATTGATATAATAGTATGTGTGCTGCAAATTAACTTATAAGCACCTATTTGAATTCACATAATCTCTTTGGCTGTAGAATGTCACTAGATGATACTTCAGGTAGGTAAGGATAACAGTCAATTTGTATCATCCTATATCATAAAAAGGATAGCGGTTAGGATTACATCCTATCCATTCCCTACAAGGTTTAGGATACACGTAGCAATTGGATCTCATATTCCGTAATGAGAGTAACCTCCCCCAATCACTCCTGACACATATAAGGATATTTATAATACTGCACGGATACCTAAATCAAGTTGGATTCTTTTCATATATCTTAGACTACCATAATTAATGCCCTAAAATTGATTTCCTGCTTCAAAACTTTTCCCCTGAAAGATGATGTACATGCATGATCTGAAAGCTATTTTGATGACATAATAAGTGTATACAGGATTTTAATCTCTGTACTGATATGAATAGAATTGATTACAGGTATCCTTTTTCATTACTGTTACTTAATTGACTTGATTTTATATTATTTTGTTTTATTACATTACATCACTATTCTCAGAATAAACCTTTAATTTTAGATATAATCATCACCAGAACCATTAACTGTAATTTCAAAATTCTGATTTTAATGACAGTATCAAAATATCTTAAAACATCCATTTTTAAATAATTATTAACCCCCCCCCCCCCCCAAAAAAAAAGCAAATACAAAATAAGTTCATGAAATGATAAGTCTGAAGTCTGATGTTGGCTAGTGCACATTAATATCATAAATAAAACTTATAAAAATTGCAGGAAAAAAAAAGATGTACAACATTGTTTAAACAATTAACATTATATCATAATCACTAATTCACTCAACATATAGGACTCTTCATTAAAGTCTAGAATTTTAAAGATGGGTTTGTTTATTGAAATGGCATTTGAATTGTTTAGATTGATTAACATTAGTATGTTGATTCATACAAGATGTCATATATGTTAAATATTTGACTATTTTGTCCACCAACAAAGTGAAATTTTGATTGTTTGCTTCATTATATTGTCATGTTAATTTAAAAGACAATGAACTCTATCAGACAAATTTGTATTGCATGGGTTTAAAATGGTTTCAGTATATCCAAGCAGTAAGAATTATTTTATTATCAATTTAATAGACTATAAAGGTTTTCTATAATCCTTAATGGCAAAATGAAAAGTACATCAAACATGATCTAACTTCATCATAGTCGTTTTAGTACTTGATCAGCAGATCTTTGCTGAGCTTAAAACAAAATGCATTACCTTTGATTAAATGGGATCCAGATTTTAATTAGCCAATTATCTAATTTTAGATTCTTCATTCTCGAGTTGAGTAATATATCTTGAATTAACCAAAAATATATCCGCCATCAGTGGTTTGAAGAAGTGCACCCATTAATGCTCCAGTTTTTTGACAAGCAGTGCGTGACAAAATCAAGAACACCAATATAGAAACACTCTGCTTATTTTTAGTAACTAATGCAAAAAAAAATATGGCAACAACTCAATGAATGAAAAAAAAAAACCCTATTTATTTAAAAGTCCATGCATTTTTCATCATGCTTGTTCCTGAAGTCTTAACAACAACTGAGTCCCATTGTGTATGGGGAGGCTTTCTCTTATATACAATACAATATGATATTACAGCAATTCAAGTATCGGAGTATGGAATTGTCTTGTTCAATTACATCACAATTCCGTTCACATTACTGACCAATTATCTTTTGGTATGCTCTTCCATTTCAGTTAATTAATAATTTCATTGACAAATTCCTGGGATCCTAGCTGCGACATGAATCTCAATGGTGCCATCAAATAAATATATAAAATACTAGTGAAGCCAATCAAAATGGAATGCTACTCCATGAAAACATCACATTAGCTATAGCTGGCTCTACAACTATGTGCCCTAGAAACACAAATTACAACAAAGTCGCACAGCTAAGTTCCACTTTGTACATTGCTATGTAGGAACATCAGAGTCGTCTCCCATTAAAATCACTCACCTGAAGAACTTTGTTTTACAGCTCTCCTTCCGTTTTCACAGGTATAAATATGTCCACCAGGTAAGCTATCCCTCTGGGGATGGTGACACAGTCCCGCAGGTGAGAATCCAGCGGCCTCGATTGTTTTCCCTGGAGTCTGCCTTATTAGTGCTTTGCGCTGTCACCGTTTAAGAAGAATCTGACTAATAGCTAATGTGAGGGGGAGAGAGAGAGAGGAAAAAAATCAATACGCCACCAGCTATCTACACTGAAATAAATATCAAACGGCGCTGCAAAGGACATCCCATTTCTCCCGATTTGACGAAAAATAACTCCTTTGATTGCTGGTAGACTTCGATAGATCAGCGCACTTGAGCTAGCTGCTGAGATTTTTTTGTGTCCGTTATGTATACAGCGAGTTATTAATAACTTCACAATCTGTCACTTTTGTGTGTGTGTCCTTTAAGATTGTCTTCCTTCACACAGATGAGTGCATTATTTTTCAACACGGCCAGCATTAGACTGAATTTTTAATTGGGTCTTATTATGCAAACTCGGTTTTTAATTAAAATTCATTTTTTTTTTTAAACTGAAGGTCTTCAAGTCATTTAGATATTCTTTGACTAGCTGCTATATGATCTCTACAAGCACAAGGGATTGCACCAATCTTCACTGCATGGATTTCACCCTATATAAACAAAGAATAGAAAATAAAACACAGGATCTACCTGTATTTTTTTTATCCCCAAAACATACATTTATAAATTAAGTCATTCTGTCCTCCTTAATATTCAAAATCAAAAAATCACTTAATGGTGATGCATTGAAGAAATAGGTTACTTTTTACAGGTAAATGTTTGCCCCCACATTATTTTTGTCCCTTTCACCCTCTTTGTCAAGGGGCGAATTTAAGACTCATTTAATGAATCATTTAATGGTGATGCATTGAAGAAATAGGGTACTGTACACAGAGAAACATTCGCCCCTGTATTAATTATTTTTGCCCCTTGTTGTCATGGGGCAAAATTAAGACTGGGCGAATTCCATTGTTGCAAATAATATACACGTATCTCTTCTAACACAAATGCATCTGAGTGAATTTAAGATGGGGTGAAGTTGTTTGCAGGTGTAGAAAGGCGAAAATAACATAAGGGAAAGAAAAACCAATGTGTACACTAGTTCATTACTGGTACATTTACATATTACACTAAATACACACGTACTGCTTTATATCTTACAGAACAAAATATTTACTCAGATTGTAAAGTATGTGGGATAATCATGATAATAAAATTAAGATGTAAACTAAATACCATTTTGGAAACAATTTATAATTAAATGATATTTATAGCTTTAGCAAGGCTTACTTACAGTTTAAATTCTGCCTATTTGGACATCCCCAAAAACCACAATGTCGGAATATCAATGAATAGTCACCTGGAAAAAAATATAAAGACATGGATAGAAAATATTAGAAGGCATATTACTTAGGTTTAACAATTCATATACTGAATTAAAAGTAAGTTGAAAACATATATGTACCGTTAGGTATATCAATGAAAACAAAGTAAAATGGCTGCATGTAAAATGATTGAATGAAATGCTCAAAATTGCCACTTTAGGTCCGAAAGAAATAATTTTATTCAAATTTTATTATTCACCAAATGTAGACGTTTAGGATTTCCATATTTAATACTATATGCAAGGCAATTTGGGCAAAAATGAATAATGAGAGTTAATGATAAAATATCCTGCATCTGCAGTAAAACCAGACCTTGGTCTTTAAGCTCAGAGCTTATCCAAAAGACTCAAAAGTTTCACTTCTAGTTTGAGGGATTTCAAAACCAAAATAACTTGGATGTGATGCTCAAGGCTTTGTACAAAATTTGATCTATTTGCGTGACAGCAGCTAATACCATATTAAGGCTTCTGAGACAAAAGTAAAGTCCTGAGAAAGGCTACGTGTTGTAGCGAACTAAATCTGGATTTACGCCAGCGACTGGCACGTTAATGTCTCAAAGTATTCCTGTGCATGTTCGCTAATTCTCTTTCAGTTCGTGAGTGAGATCTACACTTCAGGTAAAATCTGATGCATTATTAACCATAATCTTTTCTCTGTAGCTCTTTCCATTACAAAGTTATATGTAAACTTTACAGATGATACGTTTTTCGAGTTAAAAAAAATCTCATCCATTTCCTCAAAGCGTAAAGAAAAGTATGATTCGGACTCATTAGGGAGTTTCATAATTCCTGAAACCCAATCGGAACAGCGACAACAACTAAAATAAAGATGCGATAAATTGGTGATTACAGTGGTTTTATTACAGATTTTTGCCATAAGATTTTTATTGATTTCAGTTTTCTCAAATCATCTGCTGTTTCATTAGGCTAAGTTATGGCTTTACAATTTCCTGGAAAGTTTCCGCAGAAATGTTCAAACTTTTCCTATTTTCCTCTCCTTAAAGTAACGATTACCATCTTGAAGTAGACCACAAAGTTTTGATTTTTTTTTCAGCGTTTTCAAAAATCAATGCTTTAACAACCTCCATTATAAAGTCTTTTATCAAAAGCATTTAATGATTTTTCGTTACTACGCTGTCTCAATATATTGATAACAATTAGATTTCTTTATTGCATGGATTCAGCAAATCTTGATTGATTTTCAAAATACATTTTGTTTAAAATATGATTTAATGGGAATAATGACAAATTTCAATTTTTTTTGGAAAAAGAGAAAACTTTAAATAGTATAGACCTAAAACTTCATACTATTTTCATCATTATCATGGTACTGGTATATCAATTTTATAAGTAAAACAGCTGGTACGATCAATAAAAGTTTGAAGCAAAATATAATACTTTCAGATTTAAATCTTATTTTTTTAATTCCTATATGCTTTTGAATTCTCCCAAAATTTACAAACCATATTTTAAAATAAAACTTAGATAGAATGACGAAGCAATTTTAACACTGCAGTACTGCAAAATCCTCAAGTTTTTTTGCATGTTCATATTTGATATCAAACGTCATACTATCGCACACTGAGGATCAACAGTTATATCATTTGATAAATTCAAACAACATTCAAAGAAAAACAAAACATAAAGATAATATCCTGAAAATAATCTGTCCAATACCTCAAGAAAAATGATCAATCCTACACATTTTTTTCTGAAAGCCCATCATCAAAAACTAAGGCATCATAACAAATGCCAAATTAGATAAATTTAAGTGATAGCAATGTCCACATTCTGTCTCGATCCTCGTACAAATCTTTATGGCTCTCAGATTAGTAGACATGCGATTCCTTTCGAATATTCCACTAATGACTGTGATATCCGACGTCTCTCTCTAACGATTGTGATATCCGACAACGGGCAATTAAGGTTGTCTTGTCCTTGAGGCTTAGTAATCATCGGGCGATAAAACTGTAGTCTGGTACGGAGAATCTACCTGGAATGGCTAAATGATGCGTCTGTAATTTGAGCTTACTTCTCCGGAGAATCGTCTTAATAAACACGCTAAAAACCTCTAGATATCAGCCAAACACAGGAATTGTCAATTAAATCCTTAGTTGCAACAAGTAAAAATTTAACAGTTGCATATATCCCCTATCATGTCAATTCTAATATCTTTGAATTATTAACACTTGATGTCATTTTTTCAAAATGGAAGATTCACATATTTTATTATTTTATAGTCTGTCAATTCCATAAAGATTAAACTTTGATGATAAATAACACTGCATTTCCTGCATCATGACATGGGAATCTATACAGTTTGTATGATTTTGTACTGTACTGTACATGTTACAGTCTAGTAAGAATTCTAGTAAGACTTCATGAAATGGGAAAACTTTAATATTAGTAATTTCAATAGCGTTTTCTTTTATAACCATTTTATTAACCATTTTAAAGAGACAATTTCATGGAAAGAAATCTGATTTTTTATAATTCAAACCTTATTATTTAAATTTTTTAAAGCAATATGAGCTGTATTTTTTAGAATTTTATTTTGCTGCAAAAACTTGATAGTATAAGAATAAGTCTGCATGTAACTTAAACTTTTATAACAAAAAAGATTTGAAAATATTATTAATTTTTGTCAGAAGAAAGATTTCTCTTCTAAGAAATATATAGCAGGTCAATTTTTGTACAGGATGACAATAATTCAATTTTTCTTCAATTAAAGGTTCTTAATGGCCTTTTCCACAAAATAGGGCTAACAGAAATTTAAAAACCATGATATATTTAGTCATTTTAATAGTAAATAATATTTTCGTTAAACAAAATTTCAGCATAAAAATTGCAGCTCATATTGTTTTAACTTTATTGCTAAATAACATAAAAATTCAAAATATATCAATCATGTTTTTATTAATGTCATTGTTGATTATATTTTTGGACATGCTTTTTTTATCCAAATTGATACTGTAACACAAAAGTGTCCCATTCCCCTTTATAAAAGGAATATATCCCATATCCAGTAATTTTTGCTTTTCTCTAATTTTCACTTTTCCCCTGATTAAATTTAACATTATGTAGAAATTATATCCCGTATGTTGTTTGCTATAAGAAACTAAAAAGTCAAAAAAAAAAAAAAACCTGACGCAAATAAAAAATTCACACATTTTCCACATTTTTGCAAATTTTGTGACAAGCTGGAAAAAAAAAGCAGTATAAAAAAATACACAGTATCAGATTTACTCATTCAGTTAATCTGTTAAATTAAGTGTAGACTCTAACACATCTTTAGTCATATGTATATAACATGGACCACTTTACAAATTGCATTTATTTTTAATTCGGACCAATCGTTTCGCTTCATTTCACCCGTTACCAGTGAGTTAACCAATCAGTCACCATCAGCAATGTGACAAATTTTCTAGAAACCTTCCAATTTCTTCCTGTTCTCTGGAGAGACAGGAGAAGGAAGAGAAGCCATGCGAGCGTAACTTTTCCCAGAGTGCACTTCTAGACATAAAAGGCTGATGTTGATTGCCAGGGACTCAAAAAAAGACTTCCATGAATAATCAAGAGAATGGAGCGTTTGGAACAGCTGATCCCAACGCTAAAACAGACTCTGCCTCTGGATTGTTAGCAAAAATCATTGCTGAAATTGAATTAAACTTCCACTTCATTTTCTACTTTCCGACTTCTCTGCTGTATTTATGATAGGGAATTTGATAAATTAAGGCTCTTGTCATTACTGATGAAAATAACTGTCCATCAGTGTTTTATTACAGAAGTTTTTGTTTAATTTATTATATTTCACATAGATATTAATGATGAAGAAGTGTTCAGAAAGAACTAAACTGCAGACAAAAAAAATAAAATTTAAAGAACATGATGAAAGTATTTTAATGATTTACCGGTATTCATTTTCGATAAAGCTTTAACACTTCACAATAACTAACTTTGCAAATTCTAGTAATATAATTTACTCTAAAGAAAATATACATGTTCATATAATTTATAAATGAATAAATATACCTGTATATATTAATTGGTTTATCATGTTTATCATAAATAAGATAAACATTGAACTTCATTTGACATAACATTTAAATATTATATATAATGACGTCAAATTGTTTCTTGAAAAATACAGGAGGAACAGCAAAGGCCTGCAGACTTCTATGATCTGTAAAACTGGGCACTTTTCTGTAGAACCAACAACCAGCTATAACATGCAACCTTATAAGTGTTTTGCTTAGTTTTAGGAGAATAATTAGAACTTTTTTGTTTGTATAAATAAACCTAAAGAAGTAAATACAATGAAAAACATGTTTCTGCTGCTACGTTTGTATGAACAGCAATCATGCGAAACATTTTATCTTAAATTGGTATAATGGAGGCAGCCAAATGTATGTTTTGCTTTTGGTATGAGTGGTTCCATATTAGCGAGTTTGTATTTGAAACCATATTCAATTGTATAGACAAAACAAATGAACATAACTTAAAGGAAAAATAAAAACCCTGGCTATGATTTTTATCATGTAAATGCAAAAAAAAAAAAACCAAACAAATTCTAAAGCAACTTCATAATTTTAACATTATAATTCTTTTCAATATTTACCCTAAATATGAAGCATACTTATGAATGTGTAATTAATTAATATGTTAACAGAAATCTACTGGTAAACATTTCTCATGAAAATAAATATTTGTGTTTCTTGTTACCTTGAAAGTTTTAATGAAAAAAAAAACAAGGTTAATATTCACTGCTTAGTATGAGCAATACTTGCAATCAATTAATTGCTGCTGATAGCTAGAGGACTGAATAAACACTGCCCTGATTGCAGGGGGATATCCAGTGCTAATGATAGACCAAAAAAAAAATCCTACAATATTCATGATATTAGTGTAGCAATCAGAAAACTTAAAAATTACCGGCACCTAGGGATGGTTAATAAAGTTTTCAGTATCAGAACAACAGGAAAAATACTGATAATGTCGATGAGCTCTCGATAGTAGGGATGAGAAAAGTAAGGGGGGGGGGGTTAAGAAATATTTCCGTGTAATTCATATTTCAAGTACAAATTCTTCGGTTAATGTATATTATCTATGAGTAACTCATTCAACAAATATCTTAGAGATAAAAATATTCGTTGTTCTGAGAGTGGGGACAATGTCATTCGCAACAAGCTTAGGGTACCAAAAAAAAAATAGACCAAAAAAGATAATTACCTTGATTACCGTATTTTGCTATTACAAATTACATTGTTTTTGTCGACTTAAACAATCTTTAAACATTGAACTTAATTTTTCTTACAGTAAACTTAAAGACCAACTTACTTTCTTGTTGAAATAGTGAGGATAAATGTGCATAATTCTGCTTTGTCGTCCAAAGCGCGCAGCAGAGAGGAAAGTGAAAGTAGCTACATGTATACATATATTTACACAACGAGCCCGATGTTAATTAAAAAAGAGGCCCGTTGCCCGCAATGCTAACATTAAAATACAATTCATGTTTCTTGCTCTTCACACATGGTCATAATTTAGAAATAAAAAAAAAGAAAAAAACTGACACTTTATCACCAATATACTAGATTAATCTAGAAATTATAGAAACAAAAGAAAAATCTGAAACTTTACAAACAGCAAAACTGGGAAATTTGGGTTGACAGATGTTACAAGAGCTACTGTACAGTTCCATCATAACAAAAAACTGCATATTAATTGCTCACCGCTTTGGATTATTATATTCATATAAGATTAATTCTGTAAATATTTTTATACCAATAAATTTCTGAGAGATTTTTAACTACTGATTCACCAGTTTATTTGCCTTTAAAGTTTTCCCAAACTCCCTTTTAAGGGGAAGCAGGACACATATCACGTGACTATCATTGCAATGATGCTTTAATGTGCAAACTCAATTATGACATCATAATTAATTTGATTGTATATAACTGTGATGTCATTTATTTATTATGACGTCATACAGGATTTGATAGATCTTTTTCCGGTACTAAACGGCTCTGAAGTAATCATTGTCAAAACCTGAGCTGGTGGAAATTTAACATTTTTAATTTTAAAAATGTAAATGTACAAAATCATAAGCAGTTAATGTAATCAGATAAATATTCTAATAATGATCTGTTCATGTTAATTGATAAATCTAAATAATGCATTACTTTTTTGATGGTTCCAAACAGAATTTGTCACAAAAGGTCATAATTCCAGAATAAGGGGTGGGGTGATTCCTATAATTGTAGTCTCTCTCTTAAATGCCAAGAAAGTTGACATGAAAATTTAATTAGTTATAAAGCACATGCTAAGGTTAATACATGAAATTTTTTTAAAAAATTCATTGACAAGTTTTGATGTGCCATCACATTTTGTTCAAGATACTAAATTAGGTGTCCAGGTAGCGTAGTGGACAATGCACTCGCTGCGACCCGAGTTCGATCCCCGTGATCGACAGAGGTAGTATGTGATAGGGTATGGCGTTCGCCCGCTTGGACACGTGGGTTCTCTCCGGGTACTCCGGCTTCTTCCCACACCAATGACCCCCTCGCGCTAACATCCGTGCCAACGAGAGATATTAATATAAGTTGTAGAACTTGTTTATCAATCGTTGTAAAATAAATAAAGTTCAGTTTTTATTTTGTTCAAATTAAGAATCAAAATCTTCAAAATTGTAAGTGCTGATTTCGGCAATATTTTGATAAAATTATGATATTGCTATGTACATGTAAAAAAGCCAATGTTGTAAACAATTTTGAAAATTGTTTTCGTTCTTAAAATTAATAAATATGATTTTCAAATAAATTCCATCAAATAAAATAAATATTGCAGAAAATTAAAATTGTTAAAAAAAAATTCATAACAGTCATGAAAATGATATATGATGCAGTGGGCATCTTAATGTAAATGTGTTTTAAAAAGCAAATTAAAAAAATCATTGACAAATAATTTTCCACTGCAACCCCGTTCCCCCTTAAGCAACTTCGGAAAGTTCATTATATTTATATCCTGATCAAGAGTCGTCATTTTTACCTCTAAACAAATCACATCATTTCCCTTTGCGGGGCTAGTGAAGGTGTTTAAAAGATATATTCAGAGGCAAGTAAAGATATGACATCTAAAGTAAAATGTCCAGGAAATTTTTGGCATCAAAATGTACAGATTTTGTTCTCTGTGTATCTATGGGGAAAATAGATTCTTAGAGAACTGTCATTTACTAATATCACAACCCTATGACCCAAATTTTCACCCAAGTGTCATTAATTTCCATAATTGGGGGGGGGGGGGGATTTTTTAATCACCTTCATGGTAAAGACCAATTATTAAGTTTATTTAAAAAAAAAACTACAAATGATGAATAAATTTTTTTCAGCTGAACTTGTAAACAGGTATTTGTTTTTAAAAGGTTATCTTTATTCCCAAGTGACTCGGGTGAACTAAAAATGATGTTGTAACAGTAACATATTCTTGAATGAAAAGAACAACATAAGCAAATAACTCCATTTATTACTTATTATTAATTTATTATTAATTCATTATGAGCCATAAGTAAAAAAAAAAATTCAATAAAGACTTAGTCTTATAAAAAAAAACTTTTTTTCAATAATAAATCTCTACATTTTTATCAAAATATATTTTTTCTCTCTGTGAATTCAAACTGTTAATGCAAGTACATGTATCTCTGGGTTTTTGCTTTGTAGAATCTGATAATCCAGGGCCTTTTAATGTACACAGTAACATTATCAAGTAACAAACAAAGGAAACAGTAATTATACACACACATGCTAAGAAAAATTTATTTTTTTCAAAAGTCTCAAATTTAGAGTACCGGTACTAATTATTGATTTAAAAGATGCATGCTCAACCTAGAATTAAAAAAAAAATTCACACAGCAAGTTTATTCATAGCCATACATGTAATTTACATAGGTACATGTAATTCACATATTCACAGAGAACAGGAGAGCAGCACACATAAACATGTAATTGTCTAATGAAATAAACAAAACATAACTTCTATAACACATAGCATCATGGCAAAAAAAGGAACACACAGTAGAAATGAACTCTATGATAATCTGGTATTTTTAAAACAATATTATTAAAAAAATGACTTTGACAGCTAAAAAATGAACACAGATGAATGAATGGACTAATTAGTTTTAGCATTAGAGCAGCTACATATGTAAACTGTCTATATTTTCAGCTGCATATGTAAATGTCTATATTTTCAATTTAATTCTAATGAAGATCTGTTACTGCTTGCCATGTAGCCAACCATCACTGGACCTTATCATACCCACCTGCTTGTTTGGGCTCCATCACTGCTTCTCGTTCAAAATTCACACAAAAGATTCAGACACTGGAAAAGTGCAGTGAGCTGTGAGCCACATGTATAAATATTAAACTGGTGTTTTTCTTGGTTTTACACAGCTTGTGGCCTAGTTCCATACTGCATGCTCAGGGTGTTGTTTCATACTGCTGTTGGTTTAGTTCCAAATGCTATGCTGGACTTGGCCTAGTTTTCAACAGCATTCTCAAATGACCTAGTTACAGTACATGTGTATAAATGGTTCAGAAATTGGTGCTAATTCCATCGACTTTTCTTCTTTCTACTACTGCTGTTAATGGGATTATAAACACCGGGTTCTACTTTCGGCATGCTTGTTGACTCGGCAGCGACAAAGTTGGATTTAAACTGGGCCTGAGGGAAGACATCGAAAACAGATTACAGTTTTAATCTTCTTTTCCACTGATAAGAGAGTCATAAAATTTACAATGCTATAGAAAAAAAATACATGCCCAAAAATGGTGTTAAATGAATAAAGATGAAACCATTGTAACATAAGAAGGTGAAGCTTACAGGTTTTTACTTGTTTTTTATTGATATTTCTGGGCATCAAATTTTAAGGATTTAAACACAGTTTTTAAGGATGCTGTAGACTCCTTATTAAATGCAAGGAATTAATATCCATGTAAAATTGTAAGAAGCAAACAATGCAGTTTTCAAAATCTGACTAATATTTCATAGACAATTTTCAACTACCAGAGTATGAAATTATAAACCAAAAAAAATTGGAGCTGGCAATTTTAAATTTTCGCGATTTGATACAAAACAGCTAAATTGCAGAATTAAGTACTTGCGTAAAATATGGCGTAAACCTATGAATTTAATGACATTTTCCATGAAATCAGCAACAAATTCCACAAAATATAGTGTACATTGAATAACAATGAAAACACAGTAACTAAGACAAATGAAGCTTACAGTGAAGGCAGCCTTCATGGCGGACAGTCGGTCACTCTGGGGTCCGGCTGATGTACCGATTCCTCGGTAGCTGCTCAGACTTGAGGAGTCCTGCACTTTGGTACTCTGAAAAACAATCAACTTGTTACAAACATCAGGCCTTTAAGTGACTTAATACAAGACACTAGATACATGTAGCAGTTAGTCATTAATAGATAAACATGTGGCAGGGCCATCATTCTCCCTGATTTGGGTCATATAAAGGGGCTCCTCCCAATGTGGAAAGTACTGTGGAATCATTTTAATTTGTGGGGGCCAATTTTCGTGGATTGTTACTTTTTTCCTCATTCGTAGGGATATAATTTCGTGGATGCATCGGTTACTGTTTCATAACTTTTTCTAAAATTGTATTCGTTGAGGATTAAAACTCGTGGGGGAGGATTTACCCATGAATACTACGAAAATTGAGTCACCACGAATTCTAATGATTCCACAGTAAGTTAAAAGAGGCGAACCTTGACCTTTGACCTAGATACTCACACTCTCTGCCCCAAGGCCAGGTCTCTCCTTGAACCCGAGACCTTTACCCCCGAGGTTTAATTTCTTCCCTTTTCCTCCCTGCTTTCCTCGGATTTTCTTGAACCATGGATTCTAAATATAGAACAGAAATATTATAGCTTAACTTTGCTGTTAAAAGGAAAATAATATTTAATAGATATCTAGATTGCTAAATCCATTAATCATCAACATCATCATCTAGCTTAACTTTGCTGTTAAAAGGAAAATGATATTTAATAGATATCTAGATTGCTAAATCCATTAATCATCAACATCATCATCTAGAAAATATTTATAAGATATGTTTATATATATTTTCAAATTTCAACTTTCAGAATCTATTATCTGCAGAACCTTCTCTTTACATTTTCTGTTAAATTTCGCAGGAAGTATGAAAATCTACATTCATGTCAGTATGATTCATAAAAATTGTAAACAATCCTTTTTCAATAAAACGTATACATTTGCAATAAATGTTTAAATGAAAGTATTCTTCGTGAGCAAAACTATTCAACCTTTTCTGCTAGCTCCAGTAGAGCATGGGGAACATGCTGCCCGGCAGTCTCCAAGTTACGAACAAGATGTCCGGCGAAATCTTTATCCTTCTCTGTGACCAGTGTGTACGCAAAACCTTTCTCTCCTATTAATAAAACAACAAAAGTGTCAACAGTTTAATTCCTTACTGCTTATATTTCAATAAAATTCTGTTTAATATGGAGTTCATTTTCATCTCAAGATTGTATGATAAATAAACCAGTGTGTACTCAAAAGTTTTTTCTCCTGTTAAGTTAAAACACAAAGTGATCAACAGTTTAAGTCATTACTAATACTGCTTCATAGTTCAAATAAAATACTGTTTAATATGGAGTTCATTTTCATTTCAAGATGGTATGATAAATAAGCATGAAAGATAAAAATGTTCACCCTGTATTGATATCGGTCCAATTTCAAAGCAATAAACAACATACACCTTCATAAATTTCTGCGTTGATGAGAATTTTAACTTTTGTCAGGTGCATCTGTGCACGTACATTTTTGTACACAAAACATCCCATCATTTGTATATATACATACCTGCACGTCCCGTTCTGCCTATCCTGTGTGTATGTGTGTCTATATCCCTGGCTACATCATAGTTAACAACCGTCTTAATGGAGGGAATATCCAGACCTCGAGCTGAAATGTTATTTAAACATTAGGAGAACTTTACATCAAATCCAACTATATATCATTGTGCATTCTTATGGTAAAGTGTATCATCATTCCGCTACATCCAACCACAGTTCTGATACTGTATACAGGGAAATATTCGCCCTGTTTCATTTTTCGCCCCTTTTGCCCTCGCTGTCAGCAGGCGAATTTAAGACTAAATGAATTGTTAACAATTTTTACACTACTTTTAAGTAAGAAAGTGTATCTATCATGCAACTGTGACTCGGCAAATTTCAAGACGGAGCAAAAAAAAGCAAGTGTAGAAGGGCGTAAAAAAACATGGAGCAAAATTAACTCTGAGTACATACCTGCTACATCGGTGGCCACTAATATTGGAATCTCTTTCTTCTTGAATGTGGTGATGACATCATTCCTCTCCATCTGAGACATATCACCATGCAGGAGACCAACTGAAACGAGACGATAAATGCTAGAGTAACTGTTACAAAAGCTGTCTTATTGTATCAAAATAAAGAGGATGAAACAAGATACGATCCCGATGATTATCAGTAACCAGCCAGATATATTATGAGGATACCAATATGTGAACAATCTACATTTTTCTGATGTGAATACTTACATGTTACCCAATCTAATATGAATATGCATTCATTAGTGGCAATACAAATTCCAAAATATTGTCTGCCTCACTTTGGAATCATAATCTCAGTTGGTATATTGATAGTAGATTATGAATCAGATTAAGACAAGTTTTGAGTGATATGTAACAGCAATGACTGAACTCACTTTTAAAATCCCTGGCCCTGAGGTTGGTAGCCAACTCTTCAGCATTAGCTTTCCTTGTTACAAATATCAACACACTCCCAACTGAAATGATCAGGGAAAAAAAAATATTTGTTACATACATTTAGATTGATTGTCTACAAGTCAGTATGTTAAGTAAATGTACCAGGCTAAATGAAGGGTAAATTTGGTATAGAATTTCTGTAAATAAAATCTAATTAGTCATGTTTTACATAGGAAAAGTGAACTAACTTGTTGTGAACTCCACCAGGCGTTTTATTAACCACGTCCATTTGGCCGGTCCCAGAGGGAGAACTTCTACTACTTGAGTGATGTCTTCATTTGCCTAGTGATACACATTGAAACAGATTTCAAATGATCATCTTGAGAAAATTTGCAGAAACAGAAGAAAAGCAAAGTGATGCTATTACTATGGTGACTGACTTTCCTTTTTTGATTGTCTAAGTCTCTTATAACTGTAATAAATTTTACATAATTATTGTCAAATACTTGATTAGTGCATAGATTTATAATTTAATTCTGGTTGTAACGCCTTTTTTGATTAGCTAAACATTTATGTGTTCAATATAAAACAAAGAATTTTTCATTTTTCTTGAGAGATTCTCATGATAACAAAAATATATGGTAGAAGTGGTAGCATGGTAACTGACATGTATTAACTTGACAAAGAAATGCATTGAAAAAATTTTGTTGATTTTGTGAAAATTTGATAATAATGTAAAGTGGTTGCTATGGACACTAATTTGCCCGACAACAACCCCTATATTACCTCCCCTGCCTCCCCCTGTACAACTCGGACAGGATCCAGTAAGATGTCCCTGGCCAACTTTTCCACTTTCTTCCTGAATGTTGCGCTGAACAGCATAGCTAGAATTATAAAATATTTTATTAGTATAAATGATTTTCTAATAATTGTACAAAGAAGAAGCAACACTGAATTTTATAAGTGATCATAAACCGGTGCATCTACTGAATCAATGTACAATGAATTGCTACAAACAGGTTATTGAGAGTACATGTAAAAGCTTCCTTTGTTTAGTCTTTTACAGGTACATTAATATAAAAAATCCATTGTCCTCTATGTATCAAGTAAGCCCATTGTACCTTACGTGTCCTTTATTTTTTTTCTTCCTTATTATAGGACACTATTAAATGTTCTCTTGTCAGCGATTATATGTACATGAGTGCATTATTGCTTTAATTAATTCTACTAAATGTCAAGTGCCGTGTATATACAGGTACTCACTTTGCCTGTCTGGTCTCACGTGGTTAGCAATGGAACGAACCTGAGGCTCTGAATAGAAAATTAAAATCATCATAGACAAAAAGTACACACAAAGCACAATACTGTATACAGGGAAATTTTCGCCCCCTTTTATTTGTTATAAGAGGGCGAATTTAAGACTGGGAAAATTCCAATGTACCATATCATCTCTATCTAAATACAACAATCTATGGGCGAATTTAAGACGGGACGAAACCATTTGCAATTGAAGAGGGGTGAAAATAACCCTGCATACATAGTTTCAGTTAAGTCCTCGCTCTTTTTGGCATTAACATGACTAGTTCATTAACATTTCTTTAAGTTCATGACAAGTTTCAAGACTACAATATTGTATGGGACATTGAGGCATTTTTATTTTTGTAATGGATAAAAAATTACTGAACAGGACATTAAACAAAGTAAAAATAGAGTTACAAAGAGAAATTCAGTCATCAAATCTAACAATGCATAAAGCTACACATCTTTGGTAGCCAAGGTTTTTTGGTCCACTCTGCTAAGCAGAGTGATTCAAAGCCTTTGGCTAGCAAAGATAAAAGCTACATGTAACAATTTGTTTCAATTCAATAACTACTCTGTTTCATTTCAACTCTGTTTAACACAAAAGAACTACGATAAAACTCACATGATCATTTCAGTGCAATCTAGCTTTATTATAAAAAAGCATGGATAAACCCAAATATTAATAAAATCCATGAGTACACACCAAATCCCATGTCAAACATTCGGTCAGCTTCGTCAAACACCAGGTACGTCACCCTCTCTAGATTGGTGGCTCGTTTCTTTACTAGATCAATCAGTCGACCCTACAAACCAGTTTCAGACTATATAAACATAGCCTTATAGCTTTACAATGGCAAAGATTCAACCTTAAGGTTGGATTACAAAGCAAAACTTGTAATAAGAAACTTTTCTATCATTTTTGTAATTACACATAATAATTATTCATGTAATAATTACTCATGGATGAAAAGGCTTTCCCTAGCTTTACCTTTCTGAAATTTGGATATTTCACAAATTGAATCAATGCATGTCAACATAAAGGCTCTTGGAGCCAGAAGAGACAAAAGGAGGAGATCTATAAGAGTTCATTTGTACTTACGGGCGTGGCCACAATAATCTCCGCCCCCTCCTGGCATGCCTTGGTCTGCTCCCACATGCTGCCCCCACCGTACGCACACACCACATTGATATTGTACACCTTACCAAACTTCTTGGCTTCATGGTATATCTGCAAAAGAAATTTGACACACGTCAATACTCTACTGAAAATTGAAAAAAAAAATTTGCTGGGGGGAGGGGGGGGCACATCTATGATTAGATGCCTGGGCCTTAAGGTGGGACTTTCAAAGCAACCAAACGTTCAGCAATTGCATGACATTTTAATTAGTGGTACAAGTAGGTGCTGCAATTCCTATTTTATTTGATATTATTCAATGTTTAAAAATAAATAGCAAGTAAAGTTAATTTTACATGCAGTTGCTTAATTGTTAAGTGAAGGTAATGTTGGTTTTCCTACTTCAAAAGTAAGAAAAAAAACACCACCAAGTATTTTAGTAGAAATTTTTTTTACTTATATAAATAAACAAGACTGGGTCACTAATACAGACAGAGTACCTGCTGAGACAATTCTCTGGTTGGGGCAAGAATCAATCCTACTGGTCCCTCTCCCTCTTCAAGTTCTCGCTAGAAAAATAAAATTGGAAAAAAAAATGAATGCACAAAAAATGTGTCTCTATTCATATTTCTCATTTTCCTTTATTTCTGTATAGATTGAATATATTAAATATCTGATAAACAAAATTTCTGAAATAATGATAATTTGTCATTTATATATGATTTGGAAAAAAAGTATAATAGAAAGGTATATCAAATTTACCTGGTCCATGATATGAACCAGCAAGGGCCACAAAAATGCCGCTGTTTTACCACTTCCTGTCTTTGCTATACCTATGATGTCACGACCATTAAGAGCCAGCGGAATTCCCTGTAACACATCAAATCTTTCTAAAAACATTGTGAATAAGTCCACTTCAGTAATTTGTATTCACAACACAGAACAAATGTAATTTCCCTAGTATATTCCTGAAATTCATTTCATAGACTACTCATTGTATTATTACATATATATTTAAAATACCGAAGGTTCCACCTAATCTGATAGTGTTAAACGGATATTTTTTGTTCTAAATCAAAACAAATACATTGCATAAAATTAAATTTATAGTCCTATAATTACTTGTATCATAAGCATTGAACAGAATGTAAATTTCCATCAGAGGTTCTAAAATTGCAGAAAATGATATAACCAGTTAGTCATTTCTTCAAGAGATATGCCAGTTAATGTTTAAAGTTTTTTCTTCCAATTCAATTTAATTTAATAAGTACAGTAGTACAAACCTGGGCTTGTATAGGTGTGGGCTGTGAAAACTCCGATTTTCTGATTGCGCTCATCAAATTTTCATCAAAACCAAAGTGAGCAAAACTAGACACTGGCTTTGGAGGATTGAAGCCCGATACCTGTAATTAAATTGACGGAAATTCTTTGATTTATTTGACTATAGGAAAGCAGATCTTTAATCATAGATGAAATTGACATTTTTTTGGACATATTTTTTATTATCTTTAGGTATCTGGTGACTGGAATTTTTTCTTGAGAAAAAACTGCAATATTCATAAAAATTAGGCAAACAAGATACAGAAAAACTCGGTTATAACGAAGTCACTGGGACCTAGGAAATTACTTCATTATATCTGTAATTCGTTATAACCGTATAAGAAATTCATTTAATTTACATAGCTAGGGATCCAAGATGACTTCGCTATATCCGTGAATTCGCAATATCCATGTTTGTACTAAACGAGTTTTACTGTATTACCCTTATCCCTAGTTTTTTACGCAGTTCATCTACTTCATTTGGTTGTAACTTGGCAATGTCTTCATGTTCTACGTAAAAGTTTTTCACAAACGGTCCGTAGTCAATATCACTGTGATCCACTGGAGGCAGGGGGTCGATTATCTGAAACAGAAACCAAAACAAAATAAAGCCTGGCTCTATAACATATACTGTTTCATGGACTATTTATAATGCATGTTAATAACAGTCAAGTGTAGAGAATCGATCATTTGAAACATATACAATGAGAATGGCCTTCAGCGATATACAACATAAAACTTCTATTAACTGAAAGTTTGTCTTGCAAATTCAAAATCACATGAGTTTTATCATTTATGATTCTGTCACTAAATATTAATAGAGAAAACATTGTAAAGCTTGAAACTTTAAGCCTTAATGATCATTTGAATGTAACCTAATTTTCAGGAAAGATATTCAAAAGAGGTATTTGGACACATACCGGTACTTACATCATTTTGACCAAAAAAAAAATGAATTTATAAGATATAGAACTATTTTTTCGAAACCAATCTTAGTCTAATTTCTTTAAATGTTTGTCATTTTGAGGACATTTGCAAGCACACAAACTCACAATACAAAGTTAGATGCACTATGACAACTTACTTTATTTTTCTCGGGTATAATTGGGTTACCCTCAGCATCGTATTCTATGACAGTTTCATCGTCATCAAACACAACACCTGCTAGCGGATTTTCCTCCATGTACCGAAAAAATGATTCTTGGTCATCTTCCTGATCAATGTCATCACGAACGCCTCTGTAAATTACATCAATCTTAATTGTTGATTTTCTTTTTATCGACTCCTAATAATTACTGTAGATTCCCGATTAACCACAAGAAATTTCAATCCATATAAATTCGGAGAAGATTGTTCTCACATTTGATGCAAAACATTTGAATTTCAGAATTGAGAATTCGCATAAAATAGGGACTCTACAGAATACAGGGAAGGAGGGACAACATGATAAGCCTACTTTTCTTTCTTCTTTTCTTTGGGTTTTTCTTTGATTGTTGATTCCTTTGGTTGTTGACACTTCACTTCAGTCTACAAAAACAAAAATTCAAAACATCAAATCACATCCGTCTTTATTTTTAAAATCAGATTAGATAGTGATTTATGCAAACCTTAAAAGATTTGAGTCAAGAACATATAAACTTACATGTATATCCCTAACAAAAAAAAACATTCCATCAAAACATGTCAATCAAGTTATCTTTCCATCAAGAACCTTTTTCATTAGAACTTTGCATTGATTCAATTTGATTGAACACACGTACAATGTGAAATAATGGTAAAGAATAAAAATCATATTTTTTTTATCATTTTAAACTTTGCATATATTAAAGGAAAATAAATGGGAGACAACTTATGTCCTCAAATTTTTGAATTGAAATACTTGTAAATACAAAAAAGGTATTTCTAGTACCAGCCTTTCCAATATTGCCTATGTTGGGAATCCATAAAAATCCTTTTTTCTTTAAAAATTAAGAATCTCACTTCAAGGCCAAAAAAAGCAGTGAAATATTCAATCGGCAACCATAGAGCCACTGGATAATTGGATAATCGTACAATTCACAAGTAATTAATATTTTTAGGTTTTACTTCAATATCTGCCATGAATGCATCCAGTGGGTCTTCTTCCTCGCTCTCTTCATTCTTCTCTTCGCCTGGACTTCCAGGAGCAGGCTGGTAGGCCATGTTGTCTTCTTCATCCTCCTCCTCAAAATACCTGCACATTTATTCATTGTGAGAATCAAATATATCTATGAATTCTAGTAGACTAGTTTATCATTTAAATGGTATCCATTTAAAAATGACTTCTAATCTAGACCAAAAACATTTTATTACTTCACTCGAAACCCATTTCCTACACCATGTACAAAAGTAAACCTTTGATGGCAATGAATATTAGTGTTATCATTATTCAATAGATGTTTTAAAGCAACTTATTGCTTACTCGTCTTCATTTCTTGCTCTCTTCTTGCCAATGTTTGTGTGGTAACCAAATGATCGACCGGGCATGAATTTTGATCCTCCACTGGGCATTCCCCCTAAACCTGACTGGCTTGCTGTTGAATCTTCTTTCTTGGAAATGGTGAAACCAGAAAATCCAAACCCTTTCGTCTTATTTTCACTTCCCCTGCTGGACATGGTGAAATAATTTCTACAAACAAATCATTAAAAGTACTGGTATTAGTTCTAGGACTTTTACAAATATTGATCATTTCCCAAGATTGCAAACTTTCAAGCATGAACAGAAATCAACTAAGTTAATGCATGACAAGAAAAGAATTGATTTCTTAACAAATCATTGTAAACTTTAAAATCACCTTCTTCAATGAAAGATATCTACAGCTGTAAAACGTTATCTGGTTATTCCATGGATAATTCTTTGAATTCTAAAAATGATAGCTAGTCGTTAAATCTGTAATATTATGATACCTACCGAATTTATTTGTTATGCTGCAACTTATGCACGGTCAGGAACATAAAAAAGTGTACAAGACACCAACCAGCCAAACATGAAAGTAGTTCTACAAAGTGCAATGTACGGCGATTAGGCGAAGCGTATGAGAATTATGAAAGAAACTGCCATGTTTATAATTCCATATTTAGTATTCTTACTTTCCAAATAGCATAAATATCTGCAAGAATCGTTTACACGCAGATATTTTTACTAAAACGCTCTGCACAGGTCTCAAAACTGTGTGTATTGATGCTTACTTTTTTATCTTCATTCGCTAGAGAGTACCGACCAGTCTAAATACCGGAATGATAATGGTCAAATTTAGATTTCCGTTAATCATGAGAGAAATACATGAACAGAGTTAATTTAAACGTGATATAGTATTTTTTCACTCATTCTTACTGATATGTACGAAAGACGAATAGGGCCACATAATAAAATATTTTTATCTCGTAATTACGGGAAAAGATCTCGTCATAACGAGTTAATTATCTCGTTATTACGATAAAAGATCTCGTTATTACGAGATAATTATCTCGTAATTGCGAGAAAAGATCTCGTCATAACGAGTTAATTATCTCGTTTTTACGTGAAAAGATCTCGTTATTTCGAGAAAAGATCTATTTAAAATGGCACATTTCATTGATCTTTCTCTTTATGTAAAGTGAATGAACTACTGCATGTTTAGTATCATACACATCCTTAGCATAATCATCCTTTAAAAGCGTACACATAATTTGATATAAAATCAGACCAAGCAGTTTTAAAGTAATTTCAGAAGAAGAAGCGAAGCATATTGATTAATAAAATTAAATTCATTGAACTGTTTATTAATAAGAAAGATACATTTAATTAGTTTTCAGACAAAAATCAATTATTTTCAATATGCATGTAGGTTGAACAATTATATAAAACACAAATCAGGTAAATCCTATTTATCCATTATTGAAACTATATAGTCATTTATAAAGTCATCTGTAACTAATAGAATTGTGTTTTTACGACTATAGGTTTGCCTGGTATTTACTTCGGAGTGGAATTATTATATAAAAGCTAAAAACTCTTTCCAAGTATTCATATAAGATAAAATGTCAAATCCGATCATTTTATGTAGAAATTCATGAATAATGAACGTTGTTATTTAAAAAAATTAATCAAAATTAAATCAACGCTTCTGGGAAGAAAAAGATAGACTGAAAGGGTGATCCAGTCGACTAGGTCTTTTCAGAAACGCAACATTTTACATGTATATAAATCTTTTCTCGTAATAACGAGATCCTTTTTCGTAATTACGAGATAATTAACTCGTAATAACGAGATCTTTTCTCGTAATAACGAGAAATTTATCTCGTAATAACGAGATCTTTTCTCGTAATAACGAGATAATTAACTCGTAATAACTAGATCTTTTCTCGTATTTATGAGATAATTAACTCGTAATAACGAGATCTTTTATCGTAATTACCAAATAAAAATATTCTTTTATGTGGCCCTATTCGTCTTTCGTAGATATGACCCCATCTCATTAAAAGGCAAATGAAGCAGTCACTAGTTCAACTTGTGCAATTACGCTTTGAACATGTTAACTTTGGTTGTCTTCAAATGCATGTATTTTCTTCATAGTCAACACATTTGCCGAGTCAGAACTTATGCACCATACAAGACGTATCTTAATGTTTATAATAAATAAATAAATATATGTAAAATATTTTTTTGCCCCACCAGCTCCTTTAGAAATTACATACATATAAGACACCAAGCAGAATTAAGTTCAAGCGAACGTTCGTGGGTTTGATACAGATCTACATGTACAAGTATACGGGGAAAAAAGAGAAGCCTTTTCAAAACACTTTTTAAAATACTTGAACTAAATATTTCCCTTTTCCCATTTAGTTTTCTGTTACTGATTTTATTAATTTATATCATATTATTTTTTCAAATCAACAATGACTGATATAAGCTACAAATAACACATGACCGTTTGACGAGGAAATGCTAGAAGTAGGGGCTTCCTTTTTTTCACGAATAGGGTTGCTTTTTTTCTGCAGCTTTTCTTCAAATTACTATAAATGAATGATTCAGCAGTTAGTCCGAAAATGTAGGTACATGTGTATATTTCTACAGAAGTTGACATCCATTGAGTGTTTTATACGGAAGCTTATTGAGGCCAGCTTAGCAGAAACAATAATTTCTTTTGCGTTTAAACGCAATAACTATTGCGTTTATTTGCAATCTTTTGCGTTAAATCACAATAAGTTTTGCGTTTAAACGCAAAAGATTGCAATTAAACACAATAGCTATTGCGTTTAAACGCAAAGAACATTGTGTTTTAACGCAAAGTTTTGCGTTAAAACGCAAAGGTTTGCGTTTAAACGCAAAAATATTGCGTTTAATCGCAAAGGTAATATTGCGGGGTTTTTTGCGAATAAACGCAAACGTTTTTGCGATTAAACGCAACAATTTTGCGATTCAACGCAATAATCGTTGCGTTTAATCGCAAAAGGTATTGGGTTTAAACGCAATAGTTATTGCGTTTTATTGCAAAACTGTTTTTTTTTTAATTTGAACATGACTTTTTCAAGAAGAGGTTTATGACATACTTATGTTATGTATAAGTAGGACATACTAATGGTATGCCACAATCATCCGTCAATCTGTTCATTAAACGTTATGTTAGACATTTCTCGCTTTTTCCGTCGTGCTCTCTCATCTATTTCTAATTGTTTTTCATATTGTTTCTCATAAATCGAATCTTAATTATTCAATAAAATCAAATAGTGATGCTTTATTATATCATTGTCAAATGAAAGTGATACTGTTTATTCAATGTGACGAACTGATTTGGCATTTATTGTAATTGTTATACCATTGATTTGAATAAGTGATATCACCTATTGAAAAAGTGATAGCATTTATTAGAATTGGTATTATTACCTATCAATCACTTATTTATCTTATGATAAATTATGAACAAGGGATATTACATATTTGAAAAAACGGATACGTGTATCATTCTTTGAGTGTGAATAGATGGAATCACCTATTCAAATAGATGGTTTTACTTTTTGAAAAGGTTATAAAAGCTATTCAATTTGGTTATACTTGGAGACAATAAATTTACATAGTATAGTCATCAATGAAACTTTTTGTGCAAGTTCCTTTTGTTTTAATTTGTCACACGAATCGACATGCCTCTATTTATAAGGCCAATTGGCATAATGCTCTTTGCGATGAAGTCTTTTCCGTTTTTTCAATCTAACTGTTTCTCACAGTCTAGATACAAAGTATCCGGCAAGCAAACATCACTGGTGCATCCATCAATAGCCATTTTGCATGTCATCTCTAAGGAAGAATTTCGAAACAAATATAAGCAAAGACTTATTCTCTCTCTTTTATTTATTTATAGCGCGATCCTTCTTTTCAGGATACGTTTGCTTAGAAGTGCCTGATGCTTTCAAGTTATGACAACTTACTATTTCATTATAAGTTATTCCAAGTGAAAACCAGAAATTGAGTCTTTGTGATGTGTCAAGTGGTGTCATCAAATCACGGACTTGGTACATATACTAAGTGTATATACAAGCAAATGAATTAGTTGCGATTTAACGCAAAAATCATTGCCTTTAATCGCAAAATCATTGCATTTAATCGCAAAATTATAGCGTTTAATCGCAAAAAATATTGCGTTTAATCGCAAAAACGTTTGCGTTTATTCGCAAAATATATTGCGTTTAAACGCAATAATTTTGTGATTAAACGCAATACATTGCGTTTAAACGCAATTCACTTTGCGTTTAATCGCATAACTTTTTGCGTTTTATCGCAATCTTTTGCATTTAAACGCAAAATACATTGCAATTAAACGCAAAAAATTGCATTTAAACGCAAAAACTAATGCGATTTAACGCAAAATAAATTAATTTATTCACTGATCTGGCCTCAATAAGCTTCCGTAGTTTTATATGCTCTATGCAAGTAATTTTTTATGTGGAAAATTTAATGGATAAAGCAAAGTTGCTTTGATTTTTTAACCGGATTTTCCAAACAAAATTAAAATCTGGTTATTGAAATGGTAAAAATGGCGGGCGGGCAGGCGTCTGCCAAAAGGGTACCTCTATTGTACGGATAACTCCTTCTACAGTTTTCAAGATAGGAAGTTGTTGTTTTGCAGATTAATTGTACACATATCAGAGCTGTGCATGTTACTTGAATTTTGATTTTTGATTATTTATTTAAAAATAATACATGTACCAACTGTTGAACTTAGTCATTTTCTTACAGAATATTGCATAATTATAGGGTACTCTTATTGTACGGATAATCCTCCTACAGTTTTCAAGATTGGAAGTTGTTGTTTTGCAGATTAATTGTACATATATCAGAAATATGCATATGACTTGGGTTTTGACTTTTGATGATATATGAAGAATTTGCCACCTGTTGAACTTATGGTTATTTTCACACAGAATATTGCATGCAGGATATTCTGTTTCACTGAATGGGTTGTGTTTATCAATTCAGGGATGACAAATGGATTATATTGATACTGTTCATACAAAAGAAAACCCGTTTTTCTATTACATTGACAGTTTTTCTCTTGTTTTCATTGTTGTTGGGCTTTCCAAACATCACCACAATGTTTTCAGATCTTGTAATAATGGAGCTGAATACTGACTGTCGATGCATCCCCATTAAACATTATTGGTACTTGAAGATTACCAACTTATTTTAATTTTTTCTCAATCAAGCTTCGCTAATTAATAATTAACGAAAATTCCTTTAAAAAAATCCGGAAATTATCTGGGTTTTTGGATTTTACAATCTTGCGCATGCGCATTACATTCACGCTTAATCACAGGAGGCTCTTTAGTTTATGTTTCCGCAATATCACATTTACATGGATAAACTCAGAAACTATATTATACAGGTAGAATTGCAACATATGTTGAACATATGTTGCAGTTTTACCTGTATACATCTTTGGATAATAAAGATAATGTGTGTGTGTGTGTGTGTGTGTGTGTGTGTGTGTGTGTGTGTGTGTGTGTGTGTGTGTGTGTGTGTGTGTGTGTGTGTGTGTGTGTGTGTGTGTGTGTGTGTGTGTGTGTGTGTGTGTGTGTGTGTGTGTGTGTGTGTGTGAGTGTGTGTGTGTGTGTGTGTGTGGATGGGGGGATGTTATATAATTATTGACTTTAGTTCTTTTCCAGAACAACTTGGCAAATTTTCAACAAAACCTGGCACAAATCATCCTTGGGTAAAGACCTTCAAGTAAATAATTGACCAGACTTACTTCCACGGAAAAATAGGTCAAAAATGAAAAATAGTGCTGGTTTTTATAAAACAATGCATCTCATCGAAAACCGAAATAGCTTGTAATATCAGAAATAATCACACAGGCTTCGGAATCCGTCTTTATGGTAAATTGAATATATTGTTCAAACCATGGCCCCCTGGAATCAGAAAGGAACCGTAATGTTGGTTTACAGTTCATTACACCAGTAAATGAAACAAGAGGCCCATGGGCCACATCGCTCACCTGAGAAACAATAGGTACGATAAAATCAGCTTAATGGAGTCATAATACAAACTATCTGGACAATGTACAATAATACATAATACATACTTTGTATGTACACTACCTGAGGATGCTTTCACACAAGTTTCAGCTTTCCTGGCTGATTAGTTTCTGAGAAGAAGATTTTTAAAGATTTACTCTATATATTCCTATGTAAAACTTCGACCCCCCATTGTGGCCCCACCCTACCCCGAGGGCCATAATTTTCACAACTTAAAATCTACACTACCTGAGGATGCTTCAACACAAGTGTCAGCTTTCCTGGCTGATTAGTTTCTGAGAAGAAGATTTTTAAAGAGTTACTCTATATATTCCTATGTAATACTTTGATCCCCCATTGTGGCCTCACCCTACACCCGGGGGCCACGATTTTCACAACTGTGAATATACACTACCTGAGGATGCTTCCACACACGTTTCAGCTTTCCTAGCTGATTAGTTTCTGAAAAGAAGATTTTTAAAGATTTACTCTATATGTTCCTATGTAAAACTTCGATCCCCAATTGTGGCCCACCCTACACCCGGGGGCCATGATTTTCACAACTTGGAATCTACACTACCCGAGGATGCTTCCACACAAGTGTCAGCTTTCCTGGCTGATTAGTTTCTGAGAAGAAGATTATTAAAGATATACTCTATATATTCCTCTGTTAAACTTCGACCCCCATTGTGGCCCCACCCTACCCCCAGGGGTCATGATTTTCACAACTTTGAATCTACACTACCTGAGGATGCTTCCACACAAATTCAGCTTTGCTGGCTGATTAGTTTCTGAGAAGACGATTTTTAAAGATTTACTCTATATATTCATATGTAAAACTTTGACCCCCTATTGTGGCCCCATCCTACCCCCGGGGGTCCTGATTTTCACATCTTTGAATCTACACTACCTGAGAATGCTTCCATGCAAGTGTCAGCATTCCGGTCCATTCAGTTTCTGAGAAGAAGATTTTTAAAGATTTACTCTATATATTCCTATGTTAAAATTCGATCCCCCATTGTGGCCCCACCCTACCCCAAGGGGTCATGATTTTCACAACTTCGAATTTACACTACCTGAGGATGCTTCCACACAAGTTTTAGCTTTGCCGGCTGATTAGTTTCTGAGAAGACGATTTTTAAAGATTTACTCTATATATTCCTATGTTAAACTTCGACACCCTATTGTGGCCCCACCCTATCCCCGGGGGCCAGGATTTTCACAACTTTGAATCTACACTACCTGAGGATGCTTCCACACAAGTGTCAGCTTTTCTGGCTGATTAGTTTCTGAGAAGACGATTTTTAAAGATTTACTCTATATATTCATATGTAAAACTTCGACCCCCTATTGTGGGGCCACCCTACCCCCGGGGGCCATGATTTTCACATCTTTGAATCTACACTACCTGAGGATGCTTTCACGCAAGTTTCAGCTTTCCTAGCTAATTAGTTTCTGAAAAGAAGATTTTTAAAGATTTACTCTATATATTCCTATGTAAAACTTCGACCCCCCATTGTGGCCCCACCCTACCCCCGGGGATCATGATTTTCACAATTTTGAATCTACACTACCTGAGGATGCTTTCACACAAGTTTCAGCTTTCCTGGCTGAATAGTTTCTGAGAAGAAGATTTTTAAAGATTTACTCTATATATTCCTATGTTAAACTTCGACCCCCCCATTGTGGCCCCACCCTACCCCTGGGGGTCATGATTTTCACAATTTCGTATCTACAATATCTACACTACCTGAGGATGCTTCCACACAAGTTTAAGCTTTTCTGGTCATATGGTTCATGAGAAGAAGATTTTTGAAAATTTCTCGAAAATTTTAATAAATTCCTAATTATCTCCCTTTGCAAAAGGGCGTGGTCCTTAATTTTCACAACTTTGAATGCTCTTAGGCTAAGGATGCTTTGTGTCAAGTTTGGTTGAAATTGGTCCAGTGGTTCTTGAGAAGATGTTGTAAATGTGAAAAGTTTACAGACAGACGGACAGACAGACAGACGGACGACAGACAAAATGTGATTAGAATAGCTCACTTGAGCTTTCAGCTCAGGTGAGCTAAAAAAAAAAACAACTACAAGCACTGAAATACTTTTATTAAGTACAAAGATACCCCACCTTGTAAAGTTATTTTGGAAGCAACCAAATACATGAATGTTTCAAGTTTGTTTTACGTGACACCAGTTTTTTTCTTTACTTTTTACTATACAAGAGTGGTCCCTAATCAAGAGACAAGGATTCCAAGTTAAAAGTACGAGTATATGTAGTTATGTAGAAAAAGGAGGCTATTATTTGTGAAATGCACTAATAACATTGTAAGAAGCAAGATAGTATTTTAAAGAAATTTCAAGTTTAGCTCAAGTATAGCCCCTGGGAGTTACAGAGAGGAAACAACTCTGGTGGAGATGAGTTAAACTTTACATAGTAATAAATCCCAATTGAAAACATCAATTAAAAAATGGAAGAACAAAAACAGATGCCTGATAACAATTTTTTGACATCTTTGATATCTGAGATAAAGTCCGTTTATTTATAAGTAGAAGTCCGTTTAAGCCTGTCTCACACAGAACACACGGCTTATACGGTTGGCCACCCGTGTAAATCGTACATACAACCGAACCAACCGTGGCCTTATCCGACTTACACTCGGGCCATTCGAGTGTATCCGTGAAAGCCGTGTATGATTTTTTAAACTTTAAAAAAACTGGCACGGGAGCCATATCCGTGTATGATCATAATAGCGGTCGTACAAGACCGTGTGAGACCGTACGAGACCGTATATACAACCGCACATGAAGTCCATTCCACGAGTGAGCTCAACTGTGTTAATATCGTATGGAATCGCGTGAAACCGTTCCCAAGTCCTAAATCCAACACCCGGATTAACACTCGAATGTCACACGATCACCTTACGATTCACACGAGTGTATACACGGTTTTATACGACCAATACGGTTTCATACGATCGCCATACGATCAATACGGTTCAAGTACGAATTATACATGGTCAAGTACGACCAGACACGGTCTCTACGTCTGTACAAAGCTCGTGTTTGATCATACAGCACTCGAACACAACAGAAAACACAACTACCTGCTGACACCTTAAAACAACAGAGTACTTGCTACATAATGCCTCCAAAGAAGAAGAAGGTCCCCAAAAGAATCCCCACCGTGGAAGATTCTCCCAGAGAGAATACATAAAGGGCCACCAAGGCCCTCCGACCACTTCAACCTGTTGACCCTGTCGACCCTGATGACCTCCCCTCGCGCCTTCTGGCCAAAATAATCTCAATGTCTATCAGACTTATCATGATTTCTAATTCCCTTATTCTGTCATCTGCCATTTTTATAACTTCTCAGTTGAAAATTCGAAAATTTATGAAGCCAAGCCATCAAAATGAGTCAATTTATATCAAAACATACACAAATGTGTGATATTTCGAGCATAACTCGAACAAAAGTCGGTGGGACCGTATGCAAACACTGTAAATGTCCAGTTAATCGAGTAAAAGTCGTGTTTAATTGTACTGGGCCGTAACAGACCGTAGTAGACCGTACTTGGAACCGTACAACAATCGTATGAAAATAGTTTGCAAATCGTGTTCAAACCGTGACAAACCTTGCTTGACCGAGTATATCCGTGCTTTGTTCGTACATACTCGTGCGACATTCGAGTCTAAATCGTACCAACATATCCCCAGGTACAGATGGAGCTCAATACTCGTACCAGTCAACCCGTGTATAACCGAGTATACCGTATTGGAACCGTGTGCCCAACCGTGTTCTGTGTGAGACAGGCTTTACTTATAATATCGGATCTTCTTCACTATACCTGTTGGCTGTTCCATATTTAGCCACCAAGAGGTTTTCTCTAGAGTCTACACATAGACTGTATGGATATCGTGTCACAGTTGTCAATGTAGCGACGAAACTGTCCGTTCTGATCTATAAGATGTGTACGATGCAATTGTACCAGTCTGATATCAAGATCCGCCCCTTGCTGTCTGAAGTGATGCCGACTGAATCAAATAATTTGTTGGTAGTACAAGAAAATATTGCATATTAATAAAGTAAATCTGAAATGGAAAACAGACATTGTCGTTTTGCTATCGTTTATCTGTTTATTTTTTTTAAAGATATGCATTATTTATTTCATGTGGTAAATATTATCAAGATCTAAAATGAATTTGAAAGTTATTGGAGGTCAGCTCTTGATATGAAAACAATATATTTTTCAATTCTTTTGATGCAGTCAAAATTATTTGTATGCTTTACTAAGCTGCTTAATGTAAACCTCAAGCCCCAAATTTTCTACTGAGTATGTGTTTCAAGAGTATTCAATGAATTCAATTCCATTTACAAATCAGCAAAATGAATTATATTTTGGATTTTTTAGAACTAAAATGGGACATTTTACGTGTTTTTAGCATCAAACGAAGTGGTACAATGCCACAAAAAGCAAAGGAAATAATCTAAACACGATAACTTACAAAGCTAGCCCAAATACTGAAGACTAGAAAGCAATGTTATGCTTCAAAATGATTTTAAACTCATTTTACAGGTACATGTAAAAGAGCATGCATGAACTAAATTTTCATAGAGAATATTAACGCTTGTATTATTAATGACCAGTGAAATCCAAGGCCGTTTGATCTGGATATTGATTTCAGGTTCCAGTGTGACAATTATATTATTCAAAGGTTTGTTGTCAAAGTGGTGATTATTCCTGTTGTGATTATAAAGTCTGTAACATTTCAATTTCATAAATTCAAGGAATATTTTAAGTTTTAAATATCAACATAAATAAATGTACGTTTAAAATGGCGAAAGAAAATTTACAACAATCTCTCTCTCTCTCTCTCTCTCTCTCTAGCCCCCTCTGTCTCTCTCTGTCTCATCACCCACCCTTTTCTCTCTCCCCCTCTCTCTCTCTCTGTCTCAAGCCCTCTCTCTCTCTTTCCCCACCCACCCTTCTCTCTCCCCCCTCTCTATCCCCAGTCTCCTCTCTCTGTCTTACCACCCACCCTTTTCTCTCTCCCCCTCTCTCTCTCTGTCTCAAGCCCTCTCTCTCTTTCCCCACCCACCCTTCTCTCTCTCTCTCTCTCTCTCTCTCTCTCTCTCTCTCTCTCTCTCTCTCTCTCTCTCTCTCTCTCCCTCTCTCTCTCTCTCTCTTTTATGTTGCTGACTCATTAATCTTATCATTTGCAACTTCTCGGGCCTTTCCGACAGGCTCGGAAAAACACCTCGAATGTATTAACATTACAGGATGTTAGAATTTTATACAAAATGGAGGTGCTTCCCACTAAAATAAGTATCGGCTAAACAGTCTTTTAAGTCGCTTCTGTGTTATATTTTAGGGTATAACATTTATTTTAATGAAGTTTAGCTTACATCTCAACAGATCGTAAAATGTGTTGTGTTTATATCAAGTTTTACAAAAAGGGGGGTTGTCATGGAGGCCTAGGTAATACATTCGAGGTGTTTTCCGAGCCTGCAGGAAAGGCCTGATAAGTTGCGATTGTAATCTAATGAGTGCACAGGTTAACACCACTTCCAGTGATTGATAGAGGAGTCGATTAATCGAAAAAAAAAACCCTCCCCCCAAAATAAAAGCAGCGCAAAGTAATGCAAACTAGGTGCGATTTCATATTTTGTGACCTATAGTATGTTTGAGCTAATCAAATTATTGAATATTAAATCTCGAATAAACAATCCGTGTATCAGAAAATGGAGGTGAAATTACAAAAGAAATAGTGCGTCTTAAATTAATTAAACCAATCTCACATACACAAAATACTTAATCTGTAATCATAGAAAGAGTTGGTTTTTTTTGTTTGTTTATTGTTCACAACATACTGGCAATAGGGGGGGGGGGGGTAAATCCAAATGCTTTAGTTTTGAGAAATCAACAATTCTGATTTTCAGACACAGTGTACATGTTTAGGTTTATTTGATAGGCAATGCTTTGTTATTACTGCACTGTATATACTACATGTAATATGTTTATATTATTTTTGAAAGGTTGTAAATAAATATAAGACATGAGCCTTATTCATGCAAACTCAGTTTAAAAAACAGATTAAACACTTTACATTATAAACATTTTTTTTTTTGTATTAAAACTTGATATAATTTCACATCAAATAAAAACAAAATACATCATTATTGCAATTTTTATTCTAAAGTTTGTGTTTATAAACTCAAGGAATTTAATGGTTGTTCTATAAATCCTGTATTCTCTGTATGGCAACAGTATGTAAATCAGAATCATTGTCTTCACTCTTACACAGTGCCATTTGGTATGAGTACAGGGCAGCCTGTGTGTTTCCTGCAATCGGTTGACAGATCCCCAGAATCTCCCATGAAAAAGCAATTATGCCTGATACACCTTGTACCACGCCTTGTAGAGAATCTAGGGATTCTCGAGCCCTCACTGAGTCAATATGTCTAAAGCATAAAAATTCTAACATGTGTAAGATAACTGAACCTGGTATACGCAGTGCGACTTTTCTAGTTTTCTTTGCAAACTCTTGTTCTGGTATTAATTCATCAATGTAAGAAATATCAGTATAAAGAAAGACACATATTCTTATAGTATTTCTGAACAGTGATGATAGAGAGTGTCCCCTTGTGGTCTCGGCATCGTTTTCTAAGTCAAAATATACTATATTCTTTATGAGCTTTGCCAACTGTAAAACAAATAAAGCTTTTCTGTATCTGAATGTCTTGTAATAATACATACTTATATACAAGACATCATTAGCAACCCCAAACTTGGCTGCCAATTTCAGCAGGTGGCAGGCTATTTTGTCAGCAATATACATACTTCTGTTCGATGCTGTATTTTTGTATGTGTGATATAAGTTAAAAGCAGTACTCTGAAACAATTTACACCCCATTCTTTGTAACCAGGCTAATTGAGACCAAGTCAGAGGTAATCCAATAATCTGTTCTACAACTTGTAAGTAATTAACGTATCTAAATAGGCCTGAATTACTGTGGGACCTTAAATGAGCTTCAATTTCAAGAAGCAAGTTAAAATTAAAATCACTGCAAGATATCAATGCGGTTTCACCAGCACAAACCGTTGTCCCGGGATTACATAGGCTATCAATTATGTAGGACCTGATAGAAAGGCTTTGAAGCAATAATGCTATACCCTTCTTATACAACTCATATAGTTGTTTGAATAAATCTGTTCTCGCTCCACCATGGATTTTGCCCAAAAACATGTTGTTTAATGGAATAAAAAAATTAGGACAAACACCATCATACACCCATTTAAGAAGAAGTTTAAAGCAGACCCAGAAACATGCTAAAATATTTTGTGGCCCCCCCATGAGACAGTTCGTTTTGTTGAATGGCCCAGAAAACGACTGTCTTCATGTGGTAAGAACACAGTAGTCTGTCTTCCTCTCTCAACCCTTCGTTGATTATTTCTTTTAAGAACAATTTCAATAAACCATAAGTTAAGAATTGTGTGTGATTCATTGAGTATACAAGTCTGTTTTCAGCTTGAGAAAAAGATATTCTCCATTCATCGTCTGCATGGTTTCCTAGTCTGTGTCCTATTGCTACAAAGTGGCATCCGTTATTAACAATTTCGTTGACAACATGGACTGGGGGCCATTGGTGACATCTATATATCCACGAGCTTGCAGAAGGAGGCCAAAAATCACTAGCAAAACAATTTGCAAAATCGAATTCTAAATGGCCTTCTCTAACAGTACTACATGGTCCATGTATTGTACAACCGTGCAATAGGAACATTTCTCTGAATTTGGAACTTGATATGTAAAGTCTCCCATTTATCTTCACACAAGTTGGCAATAAATAACAATTACTTTCTTCCGTTGGTAACAAAAGTAAAGTAAATCCTGGTGGACTCTCTGAACTGTCACCGAGGATCAACCCCTGTCTTTGTATGTTGTAAAACTGGGACTGAGCAAAATTCCAAATCACTCGATAGTTAGAACAGATCATAAAATCAAAATCGGATCCATTTAATCTGAATCCTTCTCCATGACTTCCGGAAATCATTGATTTGTGCACATTCAGATCGTTAGGATAAACGATATCACCTAAACTTTTTAGAACTTTATTCCAGAACAAATCGCATACGTCGGTAATCTCTCTTCTGAAGGCAACCTCTTGTGGAGTCCCTACCTTGTGACAAAGTCCCACATAGACTGACTCAGAAATATTTTTGACCGCCATTTTACTGTAAAGCACCATGACTGTAATTAGTGATATTGTTACATCTATTCAAGTAAAAGAAAAGGGAAAAAACTATATGCACTCATCCATGATTCGTTGCAATTTAGTTAATTTTACGCGTGGTCTGAATTGTTAACTGAACAGATATTGAATAAATACTGGCAAATTAAAATCCAAGCTTTCTTCATCGATACACCATGTAAAGGCTGAAAATTCAAAAAAAAATTGTTATGCTTTTTAAATTTTAATAAATATTTCGATGTGATTATCAATCGAAACCCCATTTCCCATATCTGGAACTTTTCAATATGTAAATTATACATTGGTGTAAAAGAATTATCTTTTAAAGAAATAACTCTTTAAAAAGCCGAAATCTAAAAAAAAAGTTTTAGTTTAAAGAAACAGTACGGCGTATCTTATTAAAAAACCGATTTGAAAAGTTTTCCGATCGGGTTCGGTATTTTTGAACTACTCATAGAATTACAAACTTTCAGAAAATTACAAACTTCTACATGACATCAATCTAATTATTTCATTTAAATTAATATGTATATCCCATAAAAATATACATCGCCACGTGTTACGGGGTTCCTCCTTCTTTACTACTACGCATGCGTATTTACTATAAACAAATCAAATACAGGGGTTACGAAGATTATCCTGGACAGGTTTGTTGATATAAATATGTCTTTTCCAGTTCTCAAAGGTAACAATTGTTCTCAATTTTTAAAACAATTAGAATTATTATTTTGAAAGGATGTATTTTCCGTTTTTATTACAGGAGTTGCTACAGTCTACATGTACAACCTAAATTCATTTTGTAGGTGAGGCCCCTTGAGGGGTTATTTGATATATCTTAGTCTGTTTATTTCAAAATGAACCGAAATTAATAAACCATTCATAGATTATCTAGAAAGTGATGATATGTTCCGTTTAGAGAGTCCCTTATACCTCGTATTCCATGATGACCGAAGTCGGGCGAAGATCTTGTAGTTTTCAGCCCGTGTAAATTTTAATTGTCAATCAAAAATCACGTGGTAGAAATAAACGATATAAGATAAATCCGGTTTGTACGATACAACGTTATTTCTTATTCCCTAATGATACAATGGGTAAAACTCGAGTTAAACACACATGTGTTTTCAGCTGTATTGTCTCTTTAAACTTTAAGATCTGACTTGATATCCCTAGCAAATTAAAACTTGTTTTGCTGATTGACTATTTAAGCGTGATACAGAATTAAAAGTTTTGTTAAATAACTTATTTTATTAAGTGAAATAACTTCTTTGAGATATGAAAATGATAATGTAAAATCGTTCATATACCTTGTGTGATTTCAACAGACTTCTTTCCTCTTCAATTTTTGTTATGATATTGCTGAGATGGGATTAAGAGCCATTATTTATATGCTATTTCGCATCACGTGCAGCGATTGCTTACTCTCATGGCTTCCAAGGCTGTCTCAATTTCTGTGGACTGACTCTTCCTAGTTTGGGAATCATGCGCAATGAAACTGATGAATATGAATATTCATCTACAATGTAAAAGGAGTGCCTTATTACTTTTAAGGTACACTCATTTAAAACGAATTTTATCCGGAAAAAAGATTAAAAATGAGACAAAATCGAATTTACAATGGACTTTCAGATTTAGCTCTTGACTAATGACTTTCGATATGATTTCAGTCGAAAGCGAATCAGATGGAAAAAAATGAGATAAAAAATGACATCATGTACTGCACCTTAAAAACAACTGGACAGTAAATATTAATCCTATGAAGATAAAAAAAAGCTTCTCAGAAGAATTGGTCAAGTACCAACCAAGTTCATATCCCGTTGAACTTAGCGTTAAGTTTGAGAAAGGCAAATCGTTCAAAATTATTAACATAACCTTGCCTCGTTTACGCGGGTTATGTATTTTTTTTGCAATGTCGCCACCTTCATATCCCGCATGAATCACAAAAGAAAGCATTTTAATGTTCAATTATATATAACGCTCGTTCTACGATTCATTATTAATATATATATATAGCCGGATAGAAAACTATACCTCTGGGTAGTTTTTCAAAATAAATTAAGGCAAATAAACACTTCATCTAGACAACATTTGACGTATTTTTCTTTATTGAAAGTTTAAACATGCAATAATTTTTTGGGGCCAAAATTTATAATAATAGCTAGTGGTTATTAAATAGTAGTGTGTTGTTCTTTTCTCCATTTAATTAATGGTATTTAGTTCTAATGATCTATATATGATACAAAGTATTAAATTGATATTCAGATTTTTAATTGCACATGTCATGATGATTATTTATTGAAATTTCATTCTCCTCTTAATTTTACACATGATTAAGAACACACTATTAACACTAGTATTTATTGTTTAATATAAACCAAAATATCTTTTTGTACCATGTTGTGACAATACTTAAAGAGCAAAACAATGTTGAGGAATGTGTTTTTTCCTGTATAAAAGCTTTAATATAACAACAAGTTCTTTTTATATTAAATTAAAATTTCTATTCTAGTTGAAATGACTAGCTAAAATATCGATTTTTACAAGGAACAATTTCATACGGGTAAGTTTATAAAGAAAGAAAATGTAACATTTTGTCCTATCAAAAATGAGAAAAACTTCCTCTTAATATCAAAGAAATTTAATCTAAAATTTGTCGTGACGTCAAAAAGCTAGTCACATCTTCTAAAAGAAAAAAATTTATAATTACTCGAATGACTTTAAGTCTAAAATGTAAAGTACTACAGACATTTTTTCAAACCTTACCGTAACATGATGGGGCAGTATAGGAATGTAATTAAATGCTACCTTAATTAAAAAAAAATAACAAGGCAGAATGTTATTTTTAATGTCCTTCGGTTTATCATCTGACATTTGTTAAACTTACAATTAAATTTTCTGAGATGAACTCTTTTTTGAAAACTGCAGTCTTGTAAGCTGAAAAAACCATTAACGTGTTGTTATAATTTGACTGCTCATCTAAAGGCAATATCTGAATTAATTTTAAATACATTTCTTAAAATTTAAACAATTTAATCAGGTATTACAGGAGATGTTGACGACTTTGGTAAAAAAAACCCTGAAAACTGTTAAGAAGTTAAAAAAAGAAACAAAATTCTAGGGTAGAGTTTAAACTCTGGCTACAAATACTGTGATGATGTATATATTGCATACATCTATGAAAACTATCTTATGAATAAACTAAATTTAAACGTCGCGATGCGATTGTATCATATAAATCCATTTAACGAACAAGACATTCAAAGAATTTTAATAAGAATGCACAAATATAGTTAGGGTTTTGATATCTTTGTCATAATATATATCTACAACGGTAAGCTCAATAAAAACGAGCTTTTAGCCATTGCATTCATTTATTTTATAAATTTGATGTTTACAATATCAAAAGGAAATTAGCTTGATAACTTTGGAACTAAATATAAAGATGTACAAACGCCGCACTAGTACCAGGAAGAAAAAAAGAAACAAAAAAGGATAAAGAAAAACACAAATGAAGTAAAAAAGAACGAAAATATCTCGTTGTACCACATTGCGACATTACTTGTAGAAAAAAAACCCATGACTTTTGTGGGGGTCTTTTTACACGAAAAATAAAACATTTTTAATTAGCTTGATTCTTTACTTAAATCATTATATTTGCATTTTTAAGTGTCTTTGCCTGTGATATCAGTACGTATCGATTTTGTACTATACAGTCCAATAAATTAAAATGACGTATAATTGGGGCGCATGCGGGGTTTGTTTATTTCAATTTAAATATTTAATCGTTAAATATCTGAAATTACATAAATATAAGTAATAAGGAATCATTCTTTGAATATAATGTGAGGATAATTTCGATCGGGGCGTGATCAAATCTATCATAAAGCCATTCGGGCTATTTTGGATTTGATCATGCCCCGACCATAATTATCACCTCATAATGATCAAAGAATAATTTCCTATTCCGTAATTAGACCAAATTTTGAAATATATTCTTTTCTAGTGGAAGCTTAACAGAGCTGTATCAATTTCAATTCTTTATTCGCTCAAGACCAGTTCACTGGTATTTGAGGTTCAAAATCAGTATATACAAATGTACACGAATACAGTCAAGGATCACATGTACAGTAGAAGTAATAATGACAAAAAAAGTTAAAATCACAATACAATAGGTTGTTAAAGTTGGTTTCTGGAAGAACAGACTTTGAAAATTTTCTTAATAAATATTGACAAGTTTTTTAGTTTTTCTACATTAAAAGTATTCATGAGCTCGTTAAATTTTATAATATTTGGGTTTTCATAATATCTCTTGGGTAAAAACATTTTTCTGTCGTTTACAAAATATGTACATTCTAAAATATAATGAAATTCATCCCCAATACTATTAGAATCACACATTGTACATTTTCTTAAATGTTTTTCAATATTATGCCATCTACCTGTTTCAATGGGGAATCGATGATTACATGTTCGTAATTTTGTAAACGTGATCCGTAGAGCTGTAGGTAAAATCAACAAGTACTTTTCTAAATTGAGATTTGTTTTAAAAATTCTATAATTAATACATTTTGGTGAGTTATCTACAATACTTCTCCAATCTTGTACAAATTGATTTTGTAATATTTCTTTAACTATTGACTTAAGCCAGTTATAACTACATATTGTTTGATTTTCCCATATATATGACAACCCGCACGAGTTGAGTATATCATGTATACATTTTATCCATGGATGTATAAAAGATCCATTTTTGTAACATCTATAAAAATAACAATAGATTACATTAGTGAGTTTACAATCGTGGGCTGTCAAAACTTTTGCCCAGTACATTATCATTTTAGTTTTAACAAAGAGTGACAATGGATACCTTCCAGTTTCTCCATACACCATACAATTTGGAGTACTAGATTTAAGATTAAGAATAAATTTCAAAAATTTTAAATGTACCTTTTCAATAATATCTAAATTTTCGTAACCCCACACTTCGCACGAGTAAAGTAAAATTGGGTTAATGACCTTGTCAAATAGGTCTAACTGACAATTAATTGGTAGGCTAAAATAACGTATTTTACGTAAAACACCATACAATGCCTTTGACGCTTGTTCTACTAAATGCTTTTTAACATTATTAAATTTTCCACTTCTTGATAAAACAATACCCAAATAGCAAAATGATTTTACGTTTTCAATAGTTACTCCTTTATACAAAAATTTACGCTTTGACATTGCACCTTTTGAAAAAATGAGGATTTTTGTTTTGGCTATATTGACATTAAGTTTCCATATATCACAATAATTTGCAAACACATCTAAAGCCTTTTGTAAATCAGGCGCAGATTCAGATATTAAGACAGTGTCATCGGCATAAAAAAGTAGACAGAGTTTCAACATAGCAAATAAATCATCCTGTATTTGAAGAGAAGGACAAGTAAAACCCTCTATCTGGTTTCTTAATAAATAATCAATGACAGAGTTTTATTCAACTTTGTTTGTTGACTGCTCTCGACCGACCAATATAAAATTGTAGTTACAGTGTCGAAAAGTATGTTGTCTATTACATCGTACAAAAATCATTAATTACTTAATCCCGAGTAGTAATTTTATAGTATGATATGATTCGCTATGCTGAGTGGAAGCAAATGCCATGCTAAGGAATTTAAATGTTGTGATGTAAAACAATTGTTTAAATTTACTGTAAAATATTCAACTACTCCGACAATAATGTTTAATAATGCAGCTCCAGTGCGCTAAACATGTTCCTATTTAACATCTGAGACACAGAAACATTTTACTATTATGCATAAGAGCCCTTTCAATTCTTTAACATTACTAGTATTTTATCTGATTACGATTTCAAACTTTTTGTTTTTAATGTAATTACATGTATATATTTTCTAATACAATATTATTAATTTGATTACATTCAGTGCATCCATATGCCAATCAAAGAGAATTGAAATACATTAATAACATGTATCTAATTAGTATATTATAATTTGGAGATATTTCAAAGCCTTTTTAGAACTGAATTGTATAGTTTAAGAAAGTTTAGTTTTTATTGTCGTTATACAGCAAAAGTAAACAATTTGTATTATAAATTTAAATTTCTTGTTACATTCCCCTCCTTAAATGGCACATCACATACATTACAAACAATGATTAACAAGCATTCGTGGTCAATATCAAATGATGATATAGTGGCCTCATGGTATAACAAAATGCTGGGGACACCTTTTATTTCTTATCATAACCAATAATTGTTATATTCGAGGTTGTTGGCATTTCCCAAGGTGAGGCTCGACTGCTATTTTTTTTTTTTTTACATTTCACATTTTTTAATGAATAACGTTTTTTAAGCAAGTTATTATGATATGAATATAATTCAATCAAACTTATCTTCAATTCACGAGTAAAAAGAAAATATGTGATGGACAGGTTTGTATTTTTTTTTATTATCAATTCTGTAATAAGTTTTAATAATGTCAATCAGTTTTTGTAATAAACTAAATGTGGAGTTTTCGGTGTCTGTTTTCTGCATTAAGAAAGTTTGTAAAATCATAACTGACACATCTTTTGCAGAAATTCTGGAGATTCTAGAGTATCTGCCGACCACCAATATCTTCTTTTCCACTTTTCCGGTTTCTGTCTCGTCATCATCTTCAATTTCACACCGAATTTACTAACAATGTTGTCATCCGTTAATAACTTTGTCGAAATAACCTGTGAACCAACACCGAAATAATCGGCAAATGAACAAGCCATGATTCAGTTGAAAAATAGGTGATAAATAGATAAAAAAGGACAATAACAAACTGTCATACATCTCAAAAACCCATCAAACAAAATACAAATTCAAAGCAGATCAACACGGGCCTCTGAAAAGATAGAGGTAGGATGAGGTGACTGCTGACCGGTCACACCCACAGTGTCCTCTTAGTTGTAATCGTGAAAAAAAATGCAAAAGTCAATTAGATGGTTAACTATGGTATAACAATTAGTATGAAAAACGTCTGTCAATATGCGATTTAATGGAAGATTGCATTTGCTGACAAGGTCGCTGTATTGACCATAGAACTTACGAAAAGATGAATTCAAACAAGACTGTTGATAGTCCTGTTTTATTAACTTATTTGTCAGTAGCTTGCCTCACCTTACAAACTGTTCATACGAAAAGCGTGATCTTGTGTATCGAAATTACTGAGAGACAAAAGCACCATATGCAGGTGATGACGGTATATTTCTACATTTTAAAGTAAGGGAAGTTTATTATAGAAAGAAAGTAAATCTGTGAAAATTTTCTTCTCTGAAACTTATCAGCCAGGAAATGTGAAACTGGTAAGGAATCATCCTCATGTACTGTACATTCAAAGTTGTGATAATCATGACCCTGGGTGTAGGATGGGGCCACAGTGGGAGTCTAATTTTTACATATTTTATAAAGAGTAAATCTTAAACGAGTCTTGGGCCTCACAAGAGGTTCAGAGATTGATTGAGGCTTACATCCTTTATTTAAACAAATGTTTAGGATCTTTTTGAGAACTGCAATGCTCAACATGTGATATTGCAATAAGGTCATCCTGTTAGTATAGGGACTAATGATTATAAACATTAGAATATTCAGGAGTGAAACCGGATTTTTATTTATACTAACAGTATCTACAATGAATTATACTATATTGTCCATATAGTTTGTATTATGACTGAATTAAGCTGATTTTATCATACATATTGTTCCTTAGGCGAGTGTGTGGCCCGTGGGCCTCTTGCTCAGTATCCATATTTGATTTCTACCGCTTCTGGAGTATATTGCTGTACAGTACTCTTGAAATTTCTCCTTTACTACTCTAAGGAATTTTAGTAATGAGTAAAGAGAGGGGTTTGGTAGAACATTTACTGGAACATGCAATATATCTCTGTTTGTAAGGATTTTTGTAATCTTTAGAATCGAGTACAAATGAGGTTAAACAAATTCATTTTGTTTATTGGGGATATTAAAGATATCCAAAACCAATTTATGATTTTAAAGCATTTCCTGCTTGGAAAGGCTGCTATGGGTGTAAGTAGAATTAACACGAGTAGAAGTATTTTTATTATTTTGCAAATTAATGAAACAATGTGAATAAAATATATTGGATTGATATTACTTTCGATGTCATATAAAGTAGGTGAGTTATGCTTCTACTTTCAAATTTAAAATTAGTAAGTTTACTAATGACGCTTTTCACAGAAGTTTTTTCTCATCAGTTGTCTTTTTCAGAATCATGTTTCGTTGGTACCAGGCTTCTCCTCACTAAATGTCGCCTACACATTTGCATATATACAGGGATTTCCTACCAAGTTTAAGGAGAGTAGTAAAATTTTCAGCGATGAAAGGTTTTTCTTTTTGACTTTTAGCTGAGGGTTTTGAAACTTTTAGTTGATTTGTACGTCTATGAAAAAAAAAATCGAAACTCTGGATTTTCATTAAAGAATTTCTAATATAATTTTTTTAAACCTGAAATTTGAAAAGTTCATTTTAGAAATGTGCTAAAATAGCAGAATTCCAAGAAAAATGTATGTGCATCTTTGGCTTCAAATTTCAGTGAAAAATTATTGAGGGTATAAACCAAATACATGATATCTGAAGGCGTATAAGAAATATTGACTTAAGAATGTTTGGGAGTCAAAATCTTTACCATATGGTGACTATTAATTCCTTTATCCACCCTCTTTTCAATCACAAATTTGAGAGTTAAAATTACTTTAACATTTTATTCTATATACAAGAACATGTGTTGGTACTTTGAAAACAACATTACCTTAAGTGTCACATATCATTGTAATATGCATGTGTTCCAATACCATTTAAATAAATGCATAGATAAACACTTTTGATAAAACATATAAACATATGCCGCTTATATACTAATTTAAATATCAATCTATCACAATCAATAACGCTAATTAATTTTAAAAATTTTAGAAACACTCGCTAGCCTTTTATATACAGATATTCTGAATATAACAATTTATTCTTGTCACTATTATTTCTGAAGTATGATTTGTTCACATGCGGGTTGAATTAACCCAATCATCCGTGGGACGCATATCCATGATGCATTTTGTTTGTTTACCCAGAAAGAAGCTATTTTTATTTACTTTGAATATTTCTTACTTTGAAAGGACACCAATTATGCTGATGTAAATAGGCGGAAGTTTATAACTTTTTAAGATAAATGGTTTATATGGAAAATTATTTCATACTGTATTAAACAATAGGGCCATGCAGCTTTAACTTATGTCTTCAAGCGATCAATTTTTATTTCTACTAAGAACCTACATTTTTATATTTCTAACGTCTTATCTAAATTAACTGTAATGTTATGAATCTGAATGAGGAAAACATAAGATAACAAAATACGCCCCAGTTTTTATTCAGTTATAGATTTAAGATGTAGTATGTTGATAGCTTTTGATTAGATAAAAGACCACTTATTATAAAACAATAAAAAAAAAACTTCTAGTATTCAAAGAAAACTGAATGAAACTAAACATAGTTACTAGAGACTAAAATATACTGTGGTATCACTTAGTGACAATATTTTTCTATTTTGTATAAGGAAAAAAATATTTTCTTGTCCGCTTGTCTTTTTCTTTACTGAAGGAGTACGTTGACAGAAATTGAATAAAAAGAATTATAGTTGACCAAGTTCAAATATATTTAGTAAATAAATACCCCTTATCCTAACAATTTTACGCATCCAAAATATCTGTCCCTTGACTCCTGAATTGGTATTCTATACAATTTACTTTCGCCAAGGCTGTGTGTCTTTTGACTATCTAACTACAATTCCCGTGGTTCTTTACATGCATAACCTAAAACTCAAATGTATTATTGAAACAGAAAAAGTATTAGATAGAATGTGTTTTTTATAGTCAGATAACGTATAATTTTTAACTCCACCCCTACCATTAGGATAAAATACGAGGGGCGTTCAATAAATATTGTCACTAATCTGATTCCATAAAATACAGGGTTCAATAGACTTTGTATGTCACGCATGATTTGGTTAATATTTTATTGACGGCCGTTTTTCTGACAACGTTTCTTCATCGAATATTCCTTTGAGAATTTGATTTAAAACCCCTATTCGAGATATGACTGAAATTAAAGGTTGTGTCAGAATAGGTAAAGACTTAACAAAAATTTCAAAGAACTTTGCTAAGTGATTCGAAACTAGTGTATGTCAATGAGACATGTTTACAGGTGCGTCAGCAAATTCCAAAATGGCCAAACAGACCTTGAGGAAAAGCAACGTCCTGGAGCACCTCGGACGGCTTCAACGGATGCAATACTTGCAAAAACAATCGATGACATTTTTAATGATGGTCTACTAACCATTTAACAAATAGCAAATTTAGTAGGCATTTCATTGGGTCAGTGCTTACAATTTTGAAGAAACACAACATCTGAGTAGCCTTCGAAAGGTAAGTGCAATATAGATACCTCATCTATTAACTGAAAAAAACAAAAATTATTGCGGGTTGATATGTGTAGAAAACCACTTAAAATCTACAAAAAATTGCAATGGACGACGTTTATCGTAAATTGTTACAAGTGATTAAACATGGATACGTTATTTTAATTTGAACCTCAAAGAAAAATTGATAACACGATGCGATTGACTAAAAAGGCAAAATGTCATGTTATAGCAAACGGTGCCAAAGTACAAAGAAAGTATTATACGCAATTTTGTTTAATTGTGAAGGTCCTGAAATTCAAGTTGCTATTCCAAAAGGCCGATCAATCACCGGACATGTATACAAAACGTATGTGCTGAAGAAAGTTAAGAAACATTACGAAAGGAAGAAACCAAAGTTTTGAATTCGCAAAATTCAACTTCTTCATGAAAACGCCCAAGCACTTAAATCCCAGATTGTGAAACCAGTTTTGGAAAAAGAAAAATTTCACTTTTCTCTGTTTACCCGACTTGTCTTCCTGTGGCATTTTTCTTTTAGGTTAATTTAAAAAGCACTTGTCAGGAAGAAGATATGCTTCAATGAATGCTTTGAGCTCTGACATTTATCCGTATATGAATACCATTCCCCCCAAAAAATTATATGAATGCATTCAAAGCTTGAATGAATACGTTGAAAGTAGGCCTATCTGTGTATATTAAAGGAGAGTACTTTGAATGTAACCATATAAAAATATAACAAAAAATATGTTAATGTGTTATTTTTGTTAGGACGGTGACATTATTTATTGAACAAATGTGTCCAAGTAGCGTATTGGTTAACTTACTCGCATATCACCGCTGCTACCCGAGTTCGATCCTCATGATCCACGGCGGTTGTATGAGAAAGGGTATGGCGGTCGCCGTTTGGACACGTGGGTTTTCCCCGGCTTCCTCCCAAATCAAAGACCCCCTGGCACTAATATCCGACGAGATATATTAATATAAGTTGAAGAACTTGTTTTTCAATCGTTGTAAAATAAATAAAGTTCAGGTTTAGGTTATTTATTGAACGCCCCTCGTATCATCATAAAATGAAGGAGTACCAACCATTACATAAATATCTTCCACAGAAGGAGGGTAAGGCATTCCATAGGGATGGACGTTAGTCGGTGTTCCGCATAGCCTGACCAAGGCAACATTATTTACAGTCGGGCATAAAGAAAAGAGTCTTTTTTTGACGTTTGATAAACTTTTATTGTGTTTGGTGTGCGCACAGGCCTCTGAATTTCTATCAATAGGTCGATAAATGTAGGGGAAGATAAACATTTATACCCTATCTATAAATACACCAGGTATGCAACGACTATTTAACCCCCTCGTCGATTCGGGGCCGATTATTCAAAAAAATATTGCAGTGCCTGACCTTAAGCGTGCTAATCTGTGTCCAAAATTGATTTATCTTGTTCTCTTTCGCTTCAAAAAATTCAAATGCGCCGAAATAATGACACAGTCAACCGTTACCTCCATCGTTTCAAAAATCCCTGCCACTGTTCTCAGCCATGCGCAGACGTCACATAAACATCAAATCTGCACTGAATAAATCACTCGAAATTTAAAGCAAATTTTTTTTTCTTCAGCTATAATAATTTTCAAAATATGTTCATAACAAATACTAAAATTAAAAGAAGATAGGTTTTAATTCTTTTACCACTGAAAAATTCCGTATAAGATAAAAAATATGATATTGAATAATTAAAGGGCATATTACTCTATCTTTATTCAGTTGTTTACATGTATGTGACGTCAGCGCATGGCGGAGGACAGTGCAAAACCCAGAGACTGTAAATTATTTCAACTCTTTATACCGTTTTCCAAGGAAGACGGAAATAATGGAGAATAATGTCAGCGGCATCTCTTTGATTTCGGCAATAACTGTAGTAAAATGTATTACCCACTCATAATAGGATGGAGAATAACAACATGTACTCGTACAAAAACCCAACTTTGTAAAATTATGTAAACATTGGTATGATATGTCATATTTTTATTGATATATTATTGATGTCCAAATTTAACAAACATTGTTTGACACGAATTGTATGATGTCATGCACTTTTTGAAAATTTTCCTGAGCTTGTTAAGCAGTTCAAGTAGATGTTATCGCGGATACTTTTGAAGTTATTGAACATGCATAACTTTCCAGAATTGGAAAATACCTCTAACATTTTGCTCTACAACTGTGCTAGTATTAAATAATAATGCACATCAATCGTCAAAGGAAAAATACCACAGCCATGATTCCAAAGTTTATATTTGTAAATCACGAATTCTCTGTCTCGTGGCAGTTTCTATGGAAGCCATTGAAACTTGTCTGAGTGATTGTTGGTACGAGTACAAGGCAGCCTGGTGGTACCCTGCGATTTGTTGACAGATCCCAAGGATTTCCCAGGAGATGTCCCCGAAATCAAAACTGTCATAATAAAGAACGAGGTTCAATCCAGCCTGGAGATCATTTAGAGCTGCTTGTGCTCTTATTGTGTCTACATGTCTAGAGCACAGAAACTCAAGCATGTAACACAAAACGATAGTTGGAATCAGAAGAACTGTCGACCTTTGCCTTGAAGCGTGTTGTTCTGGTCTCAATTCGTCAATAAAATGAATGTTTTTTTGAAGACCTAGAAAATGAGGCTCACTCCTAGACCTGCGTTTCCCCCAAAAAACCTCTATTACAGATAACGCTTTCCTGTACCTGCATGTCTTATAATAATACATGGAAATGAACAACAGATCAGTAACGCAACCAAACTGAGCTGCTAATTTAAGCATTTTATGAATCATTTTGTCAACAACATATTCACGTTTGTTTGAATCTGTGCAATTGTGTGATATTGTAAACGCAATGCAACGAAAGATACATCCTGTAGTTTTCTGTAAACAGGCAACTTTACACCGTGTTAAGGGTAAACATATCATTTGCTCAATAAGATGTAAATACTTTTGTAGATTTCCTTGATTTCCAAATAAACATTGACTTCCTATCTCATCAGATATACTTGCATCAAGATTATCCTTGGCTATCGGACAGTCCTCCTGTATAAAATCTTTGTGTTGGGGATTATAAAGGACATTATACATACTGGACCTGATAGAAGGACTGTTTAACAGAAATGCTATACCCATCTTATACATATCATACAGTCGCCTAAATAAATGCGTTTGTGTTTTACCTTGGATTTTGCCCAAAAACATGTTGTTTTGTGGAATAAAAAAATTAGGACAGACCCCATTATACACCCATTTAAGAAGGAGTTTAAAGCAGATCCAGAAACCAGCCAGAAGATTTTGTGGACACCAATATGATAAGGCATGTTGTTGAATTGCCCAGAAAACTGTTGTTTTCATATGATATGAGCACAATAGTTTATCTTTATCTTTTACGCCATCATTAATTATTTCCTTCAAGAACAATTTTAGTAAACCATAAGTTAAGAATTGTGTGTGACTCATCGAGTATACAAGTTTGGTTTCAGCCTGAGAGAAAGAAATCCTCCATTCGTTGTCTGCATGGTTCCCCAGTTTGTGTCCTATCGGTACAAAATGACATCCATTTCTGACAATGTCGTTGACAACAGAAATTGGAGGCCATGTGCGACATCTATCTATCCATGAAATAGCAGAAGGCGGCCAAAAATCACTGGCAAAACAAATTGCAATATCAAACTCTACAGAAGTCAGCAATTTACCACTCATACATGGCCCATGCATTGTCAAAAAAGTTTCTTCACATACCATCTCTCTGATTCGAGAACTTGATAGATAGATATTTTCATTTATCTTTAAATACGGTGCTTTTATTTCTTGGTGATACCCAACAGAAAATAACAAAAGTAAAGTGAATCCTGGTGGACTTGCGGAACTGTCACAGACAAAAAGCACCTGTCTGCGTATGTTGTAAAACTTATATTGATGAAGGTCCCAGATCACACGTACATGAGTAAGCCACTCCATAATGTCTACGTCCGATCCTTCTAATCTGAATCCTTCTTTTTGACTTCCACTTATTACACTCTTTTTCGGTCGAGTTTCTGCTTGATTTGTTAACCACTCATTAATGTCGACTATTTCCCTCCTGATTGACACCTGTTGTTGGGTTCCTATTTTGCGACACATCGCCACATACACTGACTCAGACATTTTTTGGAAAGCCATTGGTCTAAAAATATTATACATACTTGTCAGTACATGTTATTTATAGAGATACGGTTAACAACTGATCATGATAAAGAAAGGTAAAATAACTTCACCCTTTCATCTGTGAAGTTGTTGTATATAACATATTCTCTGGATAGAACATGGAAAGTTTAGCAAAGAATGTTCCACGTTACCACCGGACAATGCTCATTAAAAATAAAAAGAATTAAAAAAAAAACCCGTTGAATGAAAATCAAGTTCGTAAACTTGTGCACTGGGTAGTCTAACAAAGATTGATTATTCTTGTAAATGCAATCTTAGACACATGAAGAAAACAAATTATTATTTAAAAGAGCATTAGAGTAAAAGTTGTTTTATCCACTTAATGAAGTGTATAAGAAAGCAACGTATAACGTGGGGCTATGTTAAAAAGTAATCTATTATGCATTATTTCAGTGGCAGTTTTATAAAGTTACTTAAGTCTTAGTCAGTGCTTTAGTATAATTTTTTTAACTTGAGACATTCTAAGACTTCACTAAAGGAGTGCTTAGCTTTTCCTTAACTTAAAACTCGGTAGAGAAGACTAAGGTAGGTTTTAAGTATTGATTCTCACATTTGAATAATGATTTTAAAACTCTTATAATTCAGCATTAAAAAGTCTTAGAAGCAAAAAAAAAAAAAAAAAAAAAAAAAAAAAAAAAAAAAAAAAAAACCAACAACAACAACAAACCACAAAGTGAATAAGTCAATAAATAAATAAATAATAAATATAAACATTATCTGTGCAAATTTCGGTGGGCCCCACCCTCTCCTTGTAGTTCTGCGCATGGTGTCACACCTGATTGTCTCCGATAATGATAGTCGATTATTTTAGTATCAATCAATGAAGTCGTACACCCTCATATATTGAAAATCAATAAAAACTATACCTATTTATGCTTTTAACAAATGTCTCTCCTCTGCAATTTTTTTTCTATGAAACCATAAAGATCTGACTGACGATCTCTCCTTATTTATATGAAATATGTTCAAGTGTACATGCGCAGTGAAAAACTGATATATATACCGCCCCGATTTCCTAAAAGGTCGTCTCGAAAAGTGTCAATAGGATCCTGTTGGAATTTGTTGAAAATGCGCTAAATTTTTACAATATTTTTGGTATTTCTGCCCTAGAGATTAATTTTTCTCCAAATATATTTATAAAAACTATTGTTTAAAGTCACCAAATCTTCAAAATATTGAAATCCTAGTTTTATTCCAAGGATTATATTCAAAATTGATTTTTTCCCAATACATAGGTAATTTTGCATACTGCAATGATATTAGCTTAGAAAAATTAATATTTAACGATATAACACTTTCTAAATGCTAAAATGATTCAATTTGATCCCCTGTTAAATCCAATTTTTATTTTAAAATCAATGGCCGCCTGGAATAGATAAGCGAGTCCTTTTTCTTTGGCTTTATACATAGTTTACTATACCGGGAAACGGTGGTGCATATTTTGCGCTATCTTAGCATTTTTCTCTATCGAAGTCATAAAATCACAATTTCTCATTTCAATAACGTTACATATAATATTTAATGATACATAAATGTTAATTTTATACAAAACAAAAAAAACAATAAAAAATAAATTTATAATTTTGCACCTTCGGTTGCATGAAAATAAACAGATGCGCAAAGTCATGCGCGGTCAAACTGTACTCGGTATTGTTAAAAAGACATGTCTGGTGTAGCAGGTTTAGAAATGATCCAACTGATATTGTTTATTTGTTCTTCTCACTTAATAAAATGAACAATCGCAATGAACATGTAATCAGATATCATATCTATAGACAAACTAAGCATATATATATATATATATATATATATATATATATATATATATATATATATATATATATATATATATATATATATATATATATATATATATATATATTTAATTTCCCAATACAACAAAAAATAAATCGGCACAGTTTTAAATAATTTAAAAATGATAAATATCCAGAATAAAATCACAAATTGATCCTATTAACCGCAAACGTTTTCGCCATTCCTGGCTCTTCAGGCAGTTATGTACAAATGACTAATATGTAACGTAGTAACGTCAATAAGCAAAAGTTCATTGTGACGTCATAATAACGTTAAAGTAGCGGAAAGTTAGAGTCACAGAGCAAAAAGGCGCTAAAAAAATAACTGGACTAAAGGGGAAGACGACTTAGAGAAATTTCATTCTTTACTAAATACTTTAAATGAATCAATACAATTTACGATGGAGAAGAGTGACAAGGAACTTCCATTTTTAGATCTACGTATTATAAAAAATGGGTCATGTATAACAACGGATTTATACTGTAAGCCCACGGACACACACCAATATCTGGATTTTAGATCATGCCACCCTTCCCACACAAAACGCAATATTCCGTTTAACTTAGCACGGAGAATTTGTACAATTATCACAGACAAAACCTTACGATCTAAACGTCTGGAAGAATTAAAAATATTTCTGCAACGTCAGAGATACCCGAAAAATTTAATCAACGCTGGAGTAAAAAGAGCGACACAAATTCCATTACATGTTCTACGTAATCCTCGCCGGTCTTCTATTAATCGCAACAACGACGGGAAACTTGCTTTTGTTGTGACCCACAATCCAAGGAACAGAAATTTTCTAACAGACGCAAAACGACTTTACCCTATATTAGAACAGTCAAAAAATATGAAGAAATTATTACAATCCGAGGACATAATCAGTAGCCAACGACAAGCACCAAATCTTAAACACATATTGACCAAGGCCCGATTTACAATGCAGGAGGAAATTCCATCTGTGAAAAAATGCGGCGACCCGAGATGTGGTACATGTGCCTACATAGAAGAAGGAAATACAATTCTACTAAAATCTGGGATGGAAATTCGCGCCAATTCGTCGATGAACTGTAAATCGGAAAATGTTATTTATTGTGCTATTTGCCCAACATGCAAAGAATTTTATATTGGACAGACGGGGAAACTAAACGCGCGTGTTCGTGTCCACAAGCAACAGATTAAAGACCCGAGTGTTCGTAATACTCCATGCTGTGAACATTTTGCTGAATGCGGCCAGGGAAAATTTACCCTATTCCCATTTTATAAACTTCCAAATGAAAATGAAATACTGCGCTTAGCCAAGGAAGACCACTTTATTAAATTATTTAAACCAAAACTTAATCGCACCCAGTGAAAAATTCATTATATGCATGTGATATAATTGAATCATTTGTTATATTTGCGATTATTATTTTTTTAGCGCCTTTTTGCTCTGTGACTCTAACTTTCCGCTACTTTAACGTTATTATGACGTCACAATGAACTTTTGCTTATTGACGTCACTACGTTACATATTAGTCATTTGTACATAACTGCCTGAAGAGCCAGGAATGGCGAAAACGTTTGCGGTTAATAGGATCAATTTGTGATTTTATTCTGGATATTTATCATTTTTAAATTATATATATTTATATATATAAAACTGTAAAATATAATATCGTTTTAAAAATCATATCGATGTCAATCTAGCAATGTGGTTATCGAGTTTATTGTAGAAAATGAAACAGAACTCCTCATTATGTGGAGGAAACTAGCGAAATAAAATTATTTGTTAAAAATTACTCGTTAAAACAATGCAATGCACTCGTTTGCATCTCATTAAATTACTATTTTTTTTCAATTTTAATTATGTAATAAGTATATCTAGTTAAATTGAGATAACCAACTCGATTGAATAATATTAGAAGTATTTGTTAACGAGAAAACTATCTTGCTATATACATAAACAACGAAATTATATACTAGTTTAAATAAAGCTGACTAACATGTTTTAAATATACACAAAATCGTAATCATCTAAATAATAAATGCCTTCTTTTGTGCTTCATGAGGGTATTAAGGTAGCTATCAATTACAGAAAAAATATAAAAAAATACGCATTTTAGTGTGTGTTTAACTATATCTTCAATATAATATTTCCTAAATCAGAATTACTGTTTTAAAGTGTAAACATGATTTAAGAAGAGGTTAAAATATAACAATCTTGGGCTCTTCTTTTTTTTGCATATTCTTTTATGCATGCAATAATTGAGATGGGATATAGGGGGTTTGCCTGTCTCCGTTTTTGTAAAGGACAATTTGAGCATAATGATATTTCGTAATACGAATTGGCACCATGTAGTACAACTGCGTATTTTTGATCACAAAGTGCCTTTTTGGTTTTTTGTTTGTTTCAAAGCTTCCTGGTGATAGCGGGGTCTTTGTACGGCTAAATAAATATATTTTATTAAAAGTAATCAAACTATTCGTTGTTACATTACGTTTCCTCTGAATGCGATGCATATAATTATAAACACCGAGGACACATTTATACATGCACAAATGAAGATCATAAATAATTTTATCACTCAAGATCATTTATTTAGACGCTAATTGAGACACAAATACGTACAATATAGTTGTAGCACAGTGTGACAATCTTATAAAGGAAAAAAAAACATAGTAAATAATTTAAATTAATTCTAAAACCTAATGAATGCTGTTTGTGGCTAGCTATTAGAGTACCCGTTAACTTTAGGGATTGTCATTAGTACATGTACATTTGAGGTGCAATGGATATCACTTGGGTTCAATGGTCTTAAACCAGAATAATACATGTAATGGGATCATCTGGGATATATAGAACATCACACTGTGATCTTGATTACGACCCTAGTATCAGCCAGAGCCCAAGCCTGCTTAAATACATATTAGTGTTTGCCGCTTTAATTGAGTTATTACTTGAAATATTCCGACGTTTTACTTGATGTTTTACGTTATTTATTGTTTGTTTTTGTTGTTTTATTTTACAAACTTGTCTTGATAAAAATACAGGTAATGGTAAACTTGAGAGCAATGCAGCTCATTGACGACTGGGAGAAATAATTATCAGCTTCCGGTTGTTGTCTCACCTAGTCCGAAACAGTTGTATCAGGGTTGATGCACTACTACGTATATGATAAATTGCTGGGATACCATTCAGGATCATTGTTGTAAAAGCGTATCTGTACTGGTATCAGTACTCTGCAAAAGTTGTGCCAAGAAATAACTGATATGCAAAATTGCATAATAAAATTTCAAAAATATTTTCTTCACTCTAACCGTGCCACAAAATTTATTCTTTAAGTTTCATCGGTTTACATCGAGGTTTATACGCAAGATATCAGAAACGGAAGTAACTTCTTAACAGTAAAATACCGCTTTAATTATTTATTCATTTTTTTAGTTATAGTTCTAATGTTTTTAACTAAATGTGATTCATAACTTAACACAATCAGATTTGATAAATTCTTGAACGTTTTTAAACAACTCTAAATATAAAGCTGTACAAAGACCAAACTAATCACTAGAAACTTAAGGAAACCAAGCATAGTCACATAGAGACCAAAATATCTCGTTGTACCACATCGTATCAATACTATTTTATTTTGTATCTAAAAAAAACCACCAATATTTCCGTTTGTACTGGCTTTATTCTTTACTATTGAAATTTTGAAACAGATATTGAAATGGAAAGAAAAATTCTAGCAAAAAAACCCTTAAATATATTCATGCTGCATAAGGAATAACGGTGTTTTACAAACGAAATATTTACAAGAGATAGGAAAATCTCAAATGCCTGATTATATACATTGTGTAGTCTCATAATGAGTGAAAACATCCAATTGTCCTAGTTCCACTCTGTCAAATTGTTTACAAAAATAATTATTCTACCAAGCCTTTTAGGTATTCCATTTTCTCATCCTTTTCTATTTCATATTTTAATCCCTAGATTGAAAAGAGATTTGAAATTGTACCATTAAGAAAAGTTACTATTACAAGACTTTAAAGATGTTTTTCGAAATTTTAAGTTACTAGCACTGTTGTGTGGCACTGTACTTGAATGAGATTACACTGGATCATCATTTGATTATTCATCAAAGTATCAATAAGACCTGATCAATAGAGTTATTTTGGGGGGATAGCAGTAGTGGTGAAATAAAACTTCTGTCCTCTGCCTTTTCAGTACCTCATCATCTACGTTGGTAGACAAACAAAATCACAAAAAGCTACACGTGATACTGCGAAATTAACACCATTACATATAATTAAAGAAAAATTCAGGCAATCTCTCAATCGTTTTTATCAAAGTCCGTCGGTTCAACATCACCTTAGTTTTGTTCCATTTTTTATTTTATATTACAGTGTGAAATAAAAGATTGGTCAATTTTTGTATAGACTTGAGAGCCAGTTAAATATTCTAATATGCATATAGCATAATTATCTCTGCATTATTTTGAAATGAAATGGCCCAGAAAGTGTAGGAACGTAACAGATATCATTCAACATCGGGACTGCAAAGCTGCATGAAGGGTTTGACATACAAATGGTATAAAATGATCATTAAAGTCATTTAGAACAGTAGGTCTTAAATCCTACTTACAAAAATTCTCTAACATGCATAAACAATGGGAAATTTTGAGATCCATGCATGTTATGTCGTATATTAATAGATGCAAATTTATTGTTTTCATTAATATCTATCACGAAATAACGTGAACGTTAACGATATATTGAGACTCGATAGAATGGGAGAGAGTGTAAGGAAAAGGAGAGCGTGAGAGAGTAGAGAATGTGAGAAGGAAGCTGTAAGGGAGGGGAGAGTGTGAGAAGGAAGTAAGTGTGGGTGTGTGTCGGGGGGGGGGGGGGGTGGTACTGTAAACGTATTGCATTTGGCTGTGTATTCTATTTAGCGTTTTTGGCGGAATATGGCTTCCTCTAAATCAAGTACATCGCTAAATGCCATGCATATATGCTAATTCAAATCCACGCCAATTTGTTTAAAAACTATTTTCCGCCAAATATCGTACACGCCAAATATGATATGTTTACAATATTAGATGGGAGTGTGTGTGAAAGAGAGTGTGTTAGAGGGGAGAGAGTGCGGGAGGAGAGTTTGTGTGAGGGGAGAAGGTGACAGTGGAAGAGTGTATGAGGGGAGAAAGCATGAGGGAAAAGAGTGAAAGTGTAAGAGTGGAGCGTGTGAAAGGGGATGGAAAATGTGAAGCTCTCTATCGTTTAAAGACAATTTCAGCTGTATAAAAGGACATCTGAGGCAGACGATGCATTTTTTAGAATTCATTTTCAACAGATTGTGCAGATCCATAACTTTTTCTGGGGGGGGGGGGGGGTCGATGGATAATTATATTTGTTTGGGGGGGGGATCTGAGACATATTTTGGAGATCTTATTATATAAAATTAATAAAATAAAATTTTCCGGGAGGATGGGAGTCTGACCCTCTCTCCCCCTACACTGCATGTGTGAAGTTATTAATTTTGAATTTTCCGGGGGCGGACCCCCTCTCCCCCCCCCCCCCCCCTAGATCCATACATGAGCAAGTAGTGTCGCATAATGAAATTAGAATGTTATTGTGTTTGATCCATGGTAAACAGACAGCTGGTAAGTGACAGGAGTCTGGGAGTGCATATGTATACATTATGACGGACATTACATTGTATGTGGAGTATATAATGATTAGGCATAGCCAGCACTGGTAAACATATATGTCACTTATACACATGTATAAAATATATATAAAATATTTATAAACATTCATAGTAAGCTCAATGGAATAGAACGAAATTGCGAAAATTCGAAGGCGAAAGTGAGAAGATGCGAAGGCGAAGAAGTATCCAGGCTGTTGAAAATGAATCCCAAAAAGTTCATCGTCTGCCTCAGATGTCCTTTTATACAGCTTAAATTTTCTTTAAACGAAAGAGGGCTCCAAAATTATAAAGAGCGAAGCGAAAGCGCAAAGATGCGAAGGCAAGAGTGCAAAGTTGCGATGGCGAAGCGTCGATAGTAGTATTGCTTCTTCGCCTCCACAACTTCTCACTTTCGCCTTCGCATCTTCGAGCTTCGCCGTTGCATCTTCGCACTTTCGCTCCTTCGCCGTCGCAACTTCGCACTTACGCCTTCGCAACTTCGCACTCTCGCACCTCGACCTAAAGGCGAAAGTACGAAGGTCTAAGTGGCCCCATCGGAACACCATAGAATTTGATGCATGCAGGCACTGTACTCGCCAAGGTCTTCCGATTAATCCAAGATGTTATTGGAACGCATGCACTAAGCCATATATTGTAACGTGCGCCGAACTAGAAATCTAAAATTAGCCCCAAAACTTTCCCCAATTCTAAATATAGCGACACTTACAAAAGACACCAGTCAAAGCAATTAACGTTTACACATTTAATAGATTACACATATATCAAAACACACAAACAATAAACAAATACAGAATCAATTAATCTTAACAAAGTTTCACAGATACTCAGCTGATTGAATGGCGACAGGACGGTGCAGTTTTACGGGTCGGTACGCGCACACGGACGAATCACAGTTCACAGGAAGATCACAGTTAACAGACGGATCACAGTTCACAGAAAGTTAAAGACGGTCCAACAGTCACAGTTATATGTAGATCCCGCACGGCATGGCCGAATTACCGAGTATTCCTCAATGTCTTTCCTCACCGATCCCTGGCGTCTTTCTAACCTCGCAGACGACACTACACATCCTGTCGCGCGCTATGACGTCACACATAAACATAAACACAAAACAGCTGATTATCATAGCAATATTTTATATATATAATTTATATATATGTGACATATATGTTTACCAGTGCTGGCTATGCCTAATCATTATATACTCCTCATACAATGTAATGTCCGTCATAATGTATACATATGCACTCCCAGACTCCTGTCACTTACCAGCTGTCTGTTTACCGTGGATCAAACACAGTTATATTTTAATTTCATTATGCGACACTCGCTGCTCATGTATGGATCTAGTGGGGGAGAGGGGGTCTGACCCACGGAAAATTCAAAATTAATAACTTCACACATGCAGTAAAAACGGAGAGGGGGTCCGGATCCCATCCTCCCGGAAAATTTTATTTTATTAATTTTATATAATAAGATCTCCAAAATATGCCTCTGAACCTCTCCCCCCCCCCCCCCCAATTATCCATCGACCCCCCCCCCCCCCCCCAGAAAAAAGATCTGCGCAGGCTGTTGAAAATGAATTCTAAAAAATTCATCGTCTGCCTCAGATGTCCTTTTCTTTTCCCTTGGACTGAAAGGTCACACCTTCATTGGTTTAAACATAGCACGTGATTGCCTCATATATCTCTATATTGTTCGGTGAGAAATAATATTAGGCAATATGGCCGTCTTTGGCCGACGCTTCGCTTACTCATTTCGACATTTCATAGCATTTAATCGTACATAAACTTCTTAAAGTATTTGGAGTAGTTGCCCTTTGAAATTCTTTAAAATTAGAGTAGTTGCCCTTCGAATATTGACGTCACATTGTTTTGTCTGGAGCAGAACAAAATGGCAGCGTCGAAATTTGCTCAAATCTCTGCTGAGGAAAGGGAGAAAATATTTAAAATTGAATAGCTACAAAACATTGTAAGTAAACATGGGTGAAGCAAAGATTTTTAAAGAGTATTTGAAAGGTGGGATTGAAAATTTTAAAGAGTTTAAATGAGTTAAATTGGACGAAATGATAGGCATCTTGTACATGGCTTTGCGTAGATCATCGCTATATGTGAATAAATATGTCGCTTGATAGTCCACGGGAAAATAAAAAACTAGGTTAGTTTGTGACTCACTATGGAAATATATTGGGTGGATCAATCTCATAGACGGCTCGGCTTCGCCTCGCCATAGTAGTATCGCTCCTTCGCCTTCGCATTTTCGCCATCGCACCTTCGCGCTTCGCCGTCGCATCTTCGCACTTTCGCCGTCGCACCTTCGCACTCTCGCACCTCGACCTAAAGGCGAAAGTACGAAGGTCGAAGTGGTCCCCAATCGCAACTTCTCGGGCCTTTCCGGCAGGCTCGGAAAAACACCTCGAAAGTATTAACATCACCGGATGTTAGAATTTTATACAAAATAGAGTCGCTTACCATTAAAAAAAGTATCGGCTAGACAGTCTTGTATGTCGTTTCTGTGTTATATTTTAGTGTATATCGTTTACTTTAATCAGGTATAGCTCACATTTCAACAGATCGTAATATGTGTTCTATTTTTTTCAAGTTTTACAAAAAGGGGGGTTGCCATGGACGCCTAGGTAGTACATTCGAGGTGTTTTTCCGAGCTTGCCGGAAAGTCCCGAGAAGTTGCAAAGTGGCCCCATCGGAATACCATAGTCTTCAGTTCTTTTCCAGAACAACTTGGAAAGTTTTCAACAAAACCTGGCACAATGCATCCTTGGGTAAAGGCCTTTAAGACGTGGGAATTACAGATGTGAAACAACTGACTGTGGTGGATTTGAGTTGAACTTTACATATAGTAGTAAACCAACATTGAAAACATCTATTAAAAATGTAAAAAAAAAAACAACAACACACACACACACACACAAAACAGATGCATGATATATAAGATTTTTTGATATCTTTGAAATCTGAGATGAAGTCCGTTTATTTATAAGTTGAAGTCCGTTCACTTATAATATCGGATCTTCTTCATTATACCTGTTCCATATTCAGCCACCAAGAGGTTGTCTCTAGAGTCTACACAGATGCTGTGTGGATATAGTAAATCACAATTGTTAATGTAGCGGAGAAACTGTCCATTCTGATCTAGGATGTGAACAATGCAATTGTACCAGTCTGATATCAAGATCCGCCCCTGGCTGTCTGATGTGATGCCGACTGGATCAAATAATTTGTTTAAAGTAGAAGAAAACCCTGTATAAGTAAATCTGAGTTTTCCGGCCTTATTTACTACTACCACTGAACGAGCTCCATTGTCAGCTACACATATATCTTGGTTTTTATTTTCAACAATGTATTTTGTGTACATGAAGAGAGAGCTGGATGAATAGAGAGGCTGGCCCTTTTCATTGTACTGAATTGTCTGTCTCTTTGTGAATCCACAATAACGAACGACTTTTGTTTCATAATAATCATCATTTAGCATGATAACCAAAAGGTCATTAGAGGAGGTGCTGCATACTTTTAGAGGGATCCAATCTCTTAGCTTGATCACATTTCGTTTCGTTTTATTCTTCACGATATTTAATGATCTATCCCAGGGATCAGTGTAAACTAAATTCCCACTCTTTGTAATTGTTATGTCTTCTGGCATGTTTCCTGACTTGGTTTTGATTGACTCTAGACGCTGCCCATGCAGGTTGTGGAGTTTCATTGTGTGTTCATTACCAATGGCCCATATCAGTTTATCACTCATACAGGTAATAGTGGTTAGATATTTATATCCTGTGTATACAGATTCAATGATTCGGGGTGCACGAAGTAATTCTTTGCTTGAGAACCCAAAATCAGTGGTGTAGACACAGTCCTGAATTGTCACGTAGGGGGCTGACAGATTACCGATTTGTTCGAGCAGCACCTCGGTGTTCATTTTAGCAGAAGAAATTGTTGGTAAAGATATGTTTAGCAAAGGAGGCAGTTTTATGAATTCAAAATGCCTGGATTTATAATTAGACACAAGGCATATATCATTGGAGTCCAGTAATTTCCGCAGTTTGTCAATTTTCTGAGTGATTTCTGAAATGTTATGTGTAATTTCATCTTCTTGCTTTTGAAGGATATTAAGGTACTTTTCTTCCAATTCAAAAATTTCAGATTTCATTTTATATATTATGTTGTCTATTTCTCTGTGCATGTCTTCCCCACGTTTATTAAGAGTAGCTGTTAATTTTTGTGAATTCTTAATCAAATAAGATTTTTGAACTGGGATTTTAGATTCTACTTCTTTATACAAGGGATAAATGGATTTTTCTAGCTCTTAAAGATCTTTTTGTACACGTAGGGGGCTGACAGATTACCGATTTGTTCGAGCAGCACCTCGGTGTTCATTTTAGCAGAAGAAATTGTTGGTAAAGATATGTTTAGCAAAGGAGGCAGTTTTATGAATTCAAAATGCCTGGATTTATAATTAGACACAAGGCATATATCATTGGAGTCCAGTAATTTCCGCAGTTTGTCAATTTTCTGAGTGATTTCTGAAATGTTATGTGTAATTTCATCTTCTTGCTTTTGAAGGATATTAAGGTACTTTTCTTCCAATTCAAAAATTTCAGATTTCATTTTATATATTATGTTGTCTATTTCTCTGTGCATGTCTTCCCCACGTTTATTAAGAGTAGCTGTTAATTTTTGTGAATTCTTAATCAAATAAGATTTTTGAACTGGGATTTTAGATTCTACTTCTTTATACAAGGGATAAATGGATTTTTCTAGCTCTTGAAGATCTTTTTGTATAACTTCTTTCTTGCTTTTGAAAAACTCAAAAAGTTCAACTACGTCATGTGTACGATGTGTTTTGGATGAAACACAAAGGTCACAAATAGGAATTTCACATTTTTCACAGCGGAGTTTACATTGTTTTGAGGTATGTGTCAGACATTTCGGACAAGTAGGATTAGAACTTCTGTTCTTGATTGACACTATCTTATGTTCTTTGGATTCATCCAAAAGATGTTTCCCGGCACATACAGCGCATAAGTGAACGTGACAGAGGTCACAGTATAGTTTCGGCGCAGGTGTATCACAGAGCTGGCACCTAATGATGTCCTGGGCGCTGAATCCTGTGCCCATTTTTATGGAACCTTAAAAAGGAACAAGTCCAAAAATTATACTTTTAAAGTTTTTTTTTTTACAGTATTGCAATTTCAGAGCCGGTTTAACAAGATCTTTCGTTCGTATTTTGCTTATTAAATCAAGCTGTCAAATATTGAGTACCCTCTTTCTGATTTGCTAAGGGAAGCTCATTGATCAATATTCACAGACTGTCATTGCGTTTAATGTATTCATTTAATGACCGGACAGTTAACACGTAGACCCTGCCTTCGTCAAATTACCATTTGTCACGGACTGCCCAAAGTCCAAGCTTTGGTCAAAACGGCCCTATTTCCATAAAAAACCCCAGATCATGAGTCTTTAAAGAATTTTTCTCTGTTCATATTGATTTGTTTGAACAGTCATATTTTAATTATTCCGTGTAGATTTTATTTTCCCTGCAGGCTGATTAGTTGTGGGTATCGATAAATTCCATTATAAGTACAATTCAAAAAAGGATTTCTTTGAAAGATATCAAGATCTAGACGAATGATATCACAGTTTTATACTTAATAGAGCTGCTCTAAATTAGAGCTCTCAAAATAACGGTCCCGGTTTTCTCATAATCCTCTCAGTTTTTCTTTTAACAGGGATGTATTTTACATTCATTCGAATATTTTTCCTTTGTTATCCAATTATAATTTTGCCAAAAGTATAAACACAAAATTAAGTTTCTCTCTTTTTCAATATCCTCTTTGCAAATTTTGTGTTTATAGATACAATTTCATACAATGGCAGAAATATAGAAATATTTAAAAGTAATCCCCAACAAAATAGCCGACCTTACTTGATTTAAATTCCAACAGAATATAAAAGGACAATCAAAGTAATTAAAGTATATTACTGCGTTATTAAGAAATGCTTGTAGTTACTTTTTTGTTATATTAAATAAAAATGTGATGAATCATGAAAATTATATATATTTGAAATAAATAAATTGAGTACAAATCATAATGTTTGATTATCTAGAGGGATACTATTTTTCATCACTGTTTTATCATTCTCCGTATTATAGTTTAATTACATGTACTTAATACTGTATAATTTGAACTTTGAAAAATCCCAATCATGGTGATTTCTAAGGCCACTAACTTAAAAGAGGTCAGTTGATTTTTTTGAATTTGAGAACAATTTGAACCACAATAACGATAGATATTCAATATACGATAGGTTATCTTTCATTTTATTGGAATGTTTTGTATTTAAGTAAAACTAATCACGAGAGGCTAAAAATTGAATAAAATGTTAGCAGAAATACCCTGATTTCTAATGCAATGTTTAATGCACATGTTCTCGACGACATGGTTAATAAGTGAAATAAGTGTAATAAGTTTGATTTTGGAATAATGCTAAACACTCAGATTTTTTTCTGCTCAACATTAAAGTAATGATAATAGAAAATTTCATATTAATAATATACATCTGATTTTTAAAAAAGCATACCATCGAACTTGTCAATACCAGTTTCTCCCTTGTTGCCTATCCGGGATCACTACCTTATTAAAGTGTCGGGCGCAAAAACGGTGTATATGGATATACATGCATATCGAATTAACGTTGCGGTTGTTAATTATGAATGGTGAATCGCGAGCCGGTTGGTTTGACATTCTACTACAATTTTTCACGTCGAAAGAAACACGTAAATATACACATATATAAAAAACCAGAGAGTCCACTACGTGAAATATTTTTTTCTGATGTGTAAATTAATGAAATCATTATCGGGGGAAGTGAAAGTGGGAAGCAGGGGTCGAACTTCATTCAATCCCTCACCATTGTTTACGCATTTTAAATATCAGAAATTCTCGGAAATGTTGGCTTTGTTGGTGACCTTTTAGAAATTGTAATGAAGGGTATCGTGTATAAAAGAATTTTCCTCTTCATCGTTCTGATAACGTACATGTACAGATCAGACCAATAAAGCTAGCTCAAACACTAAATTCTACACAAGAATGGTCCAGCGTCAAAATTAGAGGAAATGGACAGGTGTTATTGTTATCGTTTTACGAAGATGAATTAAAAATTCATCAAATATATACCCTTGGAAATGATTATCTTAAATTTTTGACTCATCTTACATGGGTAATTGCGTTAACTGAATTTTCAATGAGAAAATAATCGCTTGTATTAATGATCAGTGAAATCAAAGCCGTTTAATCAACAGAATGGTTTAAATCCTTCGAATGGCTTTTAAAAAAATTATCTCTACAGATAGAATATTTTTGTACTTTTAAAGCACAATGATAATGAATACCTTTATCAAAATTTTTTCTGACTTTCGAAACACATTCTGATAAGGAGCCTAGGTTTGATTAAAGAACATCGGTGTATTAGACAAAGAAAATAATTTTATAGTAGTGTCACTTACAAGGGAAAATTTTAATTCTCAATTATCTAAATTTTTGTAAAGGACATCAAAATGTGATGTCTTCCTTTGTATTTATATTTCAAAGATTTCAGTGAATTTTAAATGATAAATGTTCAAAATATCAAGAACCAAAAAAAACCTAAATTTTATTCTGGGACCAAGACCTTTATTCCACTAAAGTCGAGCTGATTAACCTGAACAGAACTTCAGTTAATTCATTACTTACTCATTTATATCTTTAAAAAAAACCATGGCGAAAAAAACAATAATGAATTGAATTTTATGTTCTTAGAAAATTTAATGAATTTTAATAGTTGAATAGGTAAAAGGTATTTCAATAACAACTCACATCGTATTCCGATTAAACTGAAAGTTGATTTTTTTAACAAATACAGTCTCCTTTTACAATAAATAGAATTATAAAAACAGAATATACTGGAGAAAAACAACAGTGTTTAAAGATAAAAACAAGAGTTACATGTACATGTAGTATGTATAGATTAAGCAGCACACAGTCTTGCGATTTGGCCCCTACTAGTATTTGATTACTAGAGCACCCCAAGCTGAGCCATATTCAAAGTCGTGATTAGTTTGCTAAATATATGCAATATTGAAACACATGAGATCTACTTGTTTCCTAATGAGATGCGCATTCAAATTTTAAAGAATATTGTGAATTAATAAAAGAAATTTATGTGACTAGGGTAGCGAAAACAAGGTAGCTAATAAATTAACAGTTTGGGTTGCTTTGACCTATCTTTTTTAGAAATAAAAAAGATGAAATTTAGAAATGTTCAATAATATAAAATGTTAACAATTATGGAAACGATACAATTATCAGAACTTTTTTGCCAAGCTTAAATCATCAACATTATCAAATTTTATTGTTGATAAAAATGGTATAATTCTATACAAAGACCTTTACTTTCAGTTACAAATTTTAGCCAAAAAAAACCCTGACACTTTTTAATGGGTTCAATAATTCAATGTTTATATTGATCCTGCTGCCATAAAAAAAATAACATTTTCTAGGAAAGTCTATGAAAAGAAAAGGCGATAAATTTTTGACGTGGCAACTAATGGTTTGTGCTAGGTTCCTACTTCTCTATAATTTAATGCTTGTTTACGAGGTGATGTGGGTCGATACGTTCTATTGCGATTCGTTGAGCTTTGAGACGACAAGGTCACAGTAGACATATTTCAGATACGTATTAACTTTTATAATTAAGGTCTTCCGTTTCCAACGGAAGACCTTGTACTGATTATGTTGGAAATTCTTCATTATTAAGGTCTTCCGTTTCTAACGGAAGACCTTGTACTGATTCTGTTGGAAATTCTTCATTATTATTTTTCTTCTTCTTTTTCTTCTAGACGTTTCTTTAAACTGTAATATCTCGCTTGTTTGTCATTAAATTGTATTCAAATTTTCAGGGTTTATTGGAAATGACAATAGCTTAATATAACACAAAAAATTGTGAAATCGCTACTTCCGGTTTTGAGTAATTCCCCTTTGAATATTTTTTTAGTGGGTCTCGTGTACCTGCAAAGGCTCCGAGTTGATCCGTAGCAAGTAGTTTTAATTTACAAATCTTTAATGTAGACATCTTGAACGTTGTCCTCCTAGTTTTACATGTTTGATTAACCCACGTATACTTCTTAAAAAATTACATCGAAATTTTTGTTTCAAAAAATGTTAAATTTTGCTTATATCTTTGCTCAATAACATTTTAGTTGTAATTTTTTTCTAGACACATATAGAACAAAAGTTGTGCAGAATATTAAGAGCTTTCATTTGATACCATAAAAAAAGGGGCTAGCCCCTAAAATGAGGGGTCTAGATCCCTTAAAAGTCTTTGCTTTATAACTCTAAAACGGTAAATTTTTCAATATGGGCGTCGCTGCAAAAAATGTTGTTTGTGACTTTATTGATCTCATTAAACTGTTTTTGTGTTTGGATATTGCATTAAATGAGTGTAAAAAGTAATACATGTTGACCAGTACTCGCGGCAATTTGGCCAAGTTAACGAAACTCTCCCTCCGCAGCACAGTTAAGGCTGTCAATAAACTCCGTTCAGACAAAAAGTACGGGAAATGTGCATTATGACATCACAGTATAGTACAAAGCTCGAAAGTACTTATTAATCTATTTATTAGTAAAATTAACTTATACTAATCTTTTAATTAAAAACACCAAATGCTATTACTTACAATTTTGATGTCCGTTATATCGTACACACTGAAAAATAAGCGAGATGTCGTTCTCGCTGTACTACAAAATATGACGTCATATGCTTCAAAATGACGCATTAAGTTAAATCATTGAAGGCTATCGTGCAGTTTTATAGCGAAGAAAAATAAATGTCATACATTAACGGAAAAGTATAAATGAATATTTTGTTTAAAATTATTATTAGTATAATGCTACCTATATAATCTTTTTTTCATTTTGTTAAAGGTATGCATCGTATAAAGAAGCCACCTCGGTTTTGTATAAAATATCGTATATCTAAAATCTGAGTACCTAAATAAATCACTTAATTGCAAGGGCATACACTTACCTGATCCCGACAAACTTTTACATGTGAATTTGAAATATGCTATGTAACTTAAAATCTTCTACGATCCTTGTAAAATCTTACAAATTAATTATTTTTTAATGAAATTAACCCTGTGACCTTCAAAATTATTCAACATATGCATTATAAATTACGGTTTCTACTAACAAATATTCTTATCTTAAAAATTTGCACCGTTTTTCAAAATCTACGATATAACATCAAGTTATTTCATAATTCAGTTGTGAATTTTGACATGATTATGCCCTTGCAATATTGAATTTTTTAAATGACCTCAAAACCACAAAAACATCTGCTTGTACCATGCGATTGCTATATCACGTGACCACTATGAACATAAAATATTGTACTGTTATATATATATATTTGAGAAATATATTGCATTTGAGTGACTGTTATTGATTTTAAAAAGGACATGCCAGTTTAACTAAAGTATACGTGTTTTCATCACAAAAATTTGCCCATATTTTTATTGACCGCCTTAACTGTACTGCGTCGCCCGCGGCCGAGAGAATCGGTCACCATGCGACGGCTGGGCTACCTGGCGGTCAGCGGTTATCCAGTACATGATAGTTGCGTCTCTCATATATGAGTTTATTTCACCGCGAACTCAAGAATTGTTTTAGTTTTGATTACACATAAAAGTTTATAGACTAAACGATTGGGTGTCAATTATGAAATCGTTCAGTTAATTAATAAAAGCAATGTCATTCTCAATCTAAAGCAATATCAAACATAGATCAAAATGGGTTTTAAGTTTAAAATAAAGAATTTCTATTTGATAGAATATGGTCATTATACTGCAAACTTTTCAAATATTCCTGGGTTCTGAGCTGTGCGTGTCTGTGCGTTGTACCTTTACGTAATCTACCCTTCGTCCACGGCCGAGGAGATCAGCCACGGCTGCACTACCTAGCGATAAGCGGTTATTTATACACAAGATTCGCACACCGCGACGCACACTTAGATGAATATGAACGTGTTTGAGTTTATATAGCTGTAAAAACAAGAACTGTTTTAATTTTATGTTATAAAAGTTTGTCCATCTTGTATATATTTAATTAAACAGTTGAGTGTAAGTGAATATTAATGAACGATATTACTCCAAATAGGAAACATCGTCAGACATAAATTAATGGTTGGTTTGTGTATTTAAATTTTTTAACCCCCCCCCCCCAAAATATTAAATGATGACCATCCCTCGCACATGGCCAAGGAGATCCAGCGCGAGTGGACAAGTGATCCGCGGTCGGCTCGTGTTCTTCTACATGTACCTTATCACGCGTTCATGTTTCATATTTTGCACGGAGAGAACTATATTTTATTATGTTTTCAATTATTACATTTGTATATAGGTTTAAGATGAAAAGATAAATTTATTTTACTGGTACAGTTGATTAGAGAAAAGGTTACGTGTTTTGTAGGCGGGTTAGGTTTTTAGAAAAAAGTACAATTCCTGACAAGAATCATGAGTACATTTTGTTTATAACAATGCTTGCTATTTTGAAAATTTAACTCGCCATTAAACCTCATTTTTAAAGAATATTTGTAACGATTGCACAAACTGTGTTCGACGAATAGTTTTCCTAAAACATTTTCTTCCTTTCTTTTCCAAACACGTTTTATATACAGGCTTTCAATCACAACACGTTTTTATAACAAAAGCAGAACTGAAAGTTTAGTCATTATAATCGTTTGACACCACATATATTTTCAACCCGCAGCAACAACGGAAGACCTACTCGTGGCTTTGCCACGAGCTCGCTCTAGTTATTTTTAGGGTCTTCCGTTTTCAACGGAAGACCCTCTTGTTATTTTTCGGTTTCTTTTTCTTTAGTAAGGTCTTCCGTCTTCAGCGGAAGACCTTACTGTTTTTCTACGCGTTCTCATTCTTCTATATTATTATTTTTCTTCTTGGTAGTCACCCTAAATTTCTCAGCCATTTCTCAATCGATTTTAATGATTTTTACAGGGATGATGTCTTAGGTGAATATCTCTTTGCATCCTACTTCCTGTTTGAAAATTCACTTCCGCTTCTGAATTACCTCCCTTTTTCATGTATTTTGGAACATGATATTGTGCACGCATCTCCTCAAAAACTGTTATAGTGAGGGACTTGAAATTTATATGCAAGAAAGAGTGGTTATGGTAGATTTGCTTGCTTGTTTTAGATTTGACCAGAAGTCATCATTCTTGAAGCTCGCCTGGAACTGAAAATGTTGATGTTAAATTTCTTTGACAATTTCTACGAAATTTGAGATTTGATCACGAATATCTTTCTTCTAACCAATATTTTGCTTACACATGTAGAGCATCAAAAATTTATCTATAAAAGATCTTTCAACTGACACCAAACAAAAGGGGCTGACCCCTCATATAAGGGGCCAAGAGGGGTCTAAAGTCTTTTATCTATATCTCTTTAATGAAAAATATTTTGTAATGCATTATAGAAGCAAAAATGTTTATCTTCCAGTTATCTACCTATATTTGTTAAAGTTTTCTGATATGTTACATAATTTGGATTTTAAAGGAGCTAGAAGTCCAATATTTTGATCATTTATTTCTTAAAAAGAGAAATATTTTGAAATGCATTATAGAAAAGAAGACTCTTAGAATAATATTCGTAATAATATTTAACCACCAAAGTTTTGTTTAATGGTCCTTATAAGGAGATAAAACAAAATGAACAAAATGTGTTTATATTAAGGGACCTTTCATTGATATCAAGAAAAAGGGGCTAGCCCCTCAAATTAGATGATAAGAGGGATCTAATTGTTTCAATCAAAGCCCTTATACATATATCAGAAACAAAATAAGGACGAGAAGTCCAATACATTTATGATTTATTTGTAAAAGAAAAAAAGGATATAGAAATTGAAGAAAAGAGTCTGTTTAAAATCAAAGGATTTTTCATTCTATTTCCAAATCATGTTTAGCGGGTAAATAGCAAAATAAAGGTCATGCATGTATCTCAAACTCTAGTGATATTAGGAATTTAGTATTTTCCGTTTAATATAGAAGTCACCGACCGCCCCCCCCCCCACCCCCTTCATAAAATCATAGAGTTTTTCTGGCCCGATTTTACTTGATCTTTGATCTTGGACCTTTAATTTCAACTTAGTACCATTCTAGATTACTGTACTAATTACTAGACCGAATCGTTTATTATTAACAGAGTTATGAACTTTTTGGCATTTGACTTTTAATTGTCGTGTTTGACATGCACTGTAGAAAAAAATTATAACTCCAGAACCCTTTCCTCAATCCTCATGAAATTTTGTGTAAATGTACCTCGGACCTCATTCTGTTTTTCTGCCAAATTTGCAGCAGATTGAACAATCAAGAAGAAATATCCGATATCAAGCCGCGAGTATAGCCTGTACGGGGATTTAAAATTAACACAGTCCTAGGGATGTAAGCAGCCGTGTAATATTTCTGTTGCATGTATATTTCTTGTTTTCCGTTTAGTCTGTATCTACGATAGCGTGTGAACTACTCATGAATGTTAGAACTGTGGAAATTACTGTCATTAAATTTTTATTGAATAAATTTACGGGTTACTGATTTCGTTATTTCTACATTTATAAAGATTTTATCAATCCTGTTGATATAAAACAGTCAAACATAATAGTAAACGACACAAAAAAAATCTCTACACTGAAATACATGTGTAAAATGCATCAGTCATTGTTTTAGGACTTCCCCTAATTGTTGTTAACCGAATCCGAGATCCACACCTCAAAATTCTACTTTCGATTTATTTACGACGAAAATCAAGCTCGGTCCTTTTCACCCCCCTCCAGACACAACCACGCATCAATATTTCAAATGACCTCGCACTGTTACCAAACCTAAATAGTGAGACATCTTACACGTTGTTTTTCATCTCATACAACAATTCAGCTCCTGTCCCGGGCGGACACGCCCCAAATTCAAAGAGAAAATCGGGAATTATTTCGCGTCAGCCATGTTTTGACGCGAACCTTCGATGAAATGCTGTTATGACACCTGCAAAGGCTGTGTGTTCTAATCTCGCCGGTGTAACGAAGAATATTGACCCGGGTTGAAAATTGACCCGGGGGTCATTTTTCAACGTTGAATATTGACCCGGGGGGTCATTTTTCAACGTTGAAAATTGAGACCAAAATCATGAAATTTATACCCGGGGTCATTTTTCAACGGTATGAGAAAGATTTTTCTAAACTCTGATGACCTCGACCCGTTGAAAATTGATCCTGTTGAGAATTGACCCAAACCTCAGAGTTTTGACCTGAACTGGAACTTACTCTACACGGTTTAAATGTACAATCATGCACATATTTGAAAGTTTCAGTTTTAAAATGTACATACTGTCCGATATTTATGCGGACGTGGCTAATTTCTTTTAGGCTGATATGTCCAATTAATCATTTAATTTTTAGATTGAAAATATGCAATGATATCCATTTATTATTACAATACTATGTAAATAAAGCTAAGAAGATGACCGTTTGATTCGGAATGGAGCAGGCGAGTAGGGCTAGAATACTTTTTGACATAGATGACATGGTTTTCATTCCCTCATGTGACAGAATTTTAAGTTTAAACTTGTCACAATCTCTGATAAATATATCTAACAAACATATTGCCCGTTATCGTCACTTTTAAGGCAATTCAACAGAGCTCTATTCGACAGGCACCTGACGTTGTATATTTTTCTAATAACTCTGTACTGCTTTATTGGGTAAAGGGTATATATATACATGTATTTATATCAAGACAAAAGGATATAATGTCAGATACCTATGCTTAATTTGAAGAAGTCAGAATATTTCACTGACAAAATAATAAATGAATGGTTGTCATATTTTTATCCTTTTTCATGTATACTGGGTTTTTCTTTTACGTATATATACAGCATATACATATTTACACATGTTTTTAATTTTTTACGACTTAAAAATAATTTTTCATAAACTTGTCTGATTAACTTTATTGAAGCACCATACAATTTTCTGCATATACAGTAATAGTTCTTCTTAAAAATGCAATTTATTTCTATTATTTTGAGTTTTCAATTCTATTATTTACCTGTAAATTAGAAACACAGGCAACTGACGTAATATATTTTCTCAAAATTAAAAACATATACCCTCTACAGCAAAAATGTTATCAATTTAAAAACAAGTAGGTTTGCATATAAATATACAGTCGGAGGATTGTTGATCTAATTATATTAATGGTATATACATGAAAAGGTATGCGAAAAGTATAAAACTGATAGATATGTTGTTTGGAGCAGCTGTATCAAGGAAAAATCCGAATTGCTTAAACATGTACAAATTGAAACAACCAGGACAGTGACAGGGATAATAGTTAATTCTTCTAAAATAATTTATATAGTGAGCTTAATTTGGAAACCTTGCTCTCGAAGGGATAACCATAAATTAATTATATTCTACAAGAATATAAATGGTTTAGCACCACAAGATATGTTAAATTGAATTCAATCATATTTTCTTACTGAACATGCATATAATCATAGATCAAATTAGTTTTTTTACTATCTACCACTATATACTTATTACAATAGCTTTGTTTCGCGCGTCTACATGTAAATTATGGAATAATCTTCATGCAGAAAAGAAAATTTCATCAACTTTATCTTTTTTTTAAGTCAAAACTTCAAAAACAAAATATACCTAGAGCCTACAAACCTTTCAGTTAAGACAATAGGAAATATTATTTTACGTCAATTACGGAATAAAGCTAGTAAAGCTTACTTATTTAAGGATTTTTTTTTTTTATCTGATGTGAGTCGATGTTTATACTGTGGGTCTGAATCTGAAGGAAATGTGATTTTCCCCCTGGATATTCAAGATACACTCAACAAAGAGACGAACTTTTTAAACAACTTATTGACATTAGTGTACCATTTTATATGAACTTTATACTTTATGGTAGTTCTGATTTTTCATATAATTGTTTCCCATGTTTATACTTATATTAGATCTCCAAAGCGTTTTTGATTCTCTTAAGGTACACTGTTTAAACCTATTTAAGTATCATACCTGTATTTTTACTTTATATACAGTTCCCTTTTATTTACTGTTCTTTTCAAATGGGCTGGATCATGAAAATCTCATTCTTATGTTTGTATCTCTGCAGGTATAAATGAAGGTGATATGTTTGTTAATATAGGTGTGAGTGAACAATTCTACCAACAATATGTCATACAATCATATATGATAAATATTCAGATAATTATTTAATATTCAAGTACCTCATGTCTTATATACACGTTTAACACGTTTGAATTAAGGTAATGATCCATACGTCACAAAACAACGTCTGACGTAATTCACGCGTTATTACGTCTTTTCCGTGCCCGATCTAATCGAGACCTAACGCTAAAAGGTGTACATGTGTTTCAAAACAAAAAAAATCAAGCTGACCTAGAAATTAATTCAAAACAAATCTATTAAAAATCCTGAAAACTGCAATCAAATAGTCTATTACTCAGCGAAATGAGAAATTGACTGGGTTGTGTCGATTGAGTACTCGTTTTGAAAATACATACCGCTTACTTTTGTCCTGCATAAACATCAATTCATTACAAGGTTGAACTTAATCCAATTCTTTGAACGTTAATCCCTGAAGATGCATAAACATCCTGACCGAGATCTATATTCCAGTGCATAAGGGAGATAAATACACAAGGGGAAATAATTTGACTTATTTCATCTATATTCTATATTCGCTTAGCAACGAGCATAGATATATTTTCCCACAAAAAATGTTTTTAGAATTAAAATCATACGCTTAAGAAAAGTTATTTCATTTTAAGAACAGTCTTTAAAACCAGTAAAAAAAAGTTGAATAGAGGTTTTGTCTTACAGGCATATATCAGGTAGTTAGCATTATCCAAGCGTGGGACTGCAATTTCTAAATACCGATCTCGATCCATAATACTTACCGATATCCAAAGATACAATCTTTTGCGGACTAGATAATACAGATTGATCAACAGTTTGTTTAAATCATGTTTTCTATTTAACAATAATCTAAACATTTTTTTTAGAGTGCTGAAATAATAAACCTATGCATAATTCAATTTTTACGGATCTTTTTTCAAAATATATATTTTAATGATTTTTACCCAAAATACGCCCATTGTGATCCTGAAAAGGCCGATCCCTTGGGTAATTTTATTTCCAATTGATTAAGGACGTTAATGTGTAAATAATATCAAAATTTTAGAGAATTCTGTACGTAAATAAAATTATAAGAGCTTAAATTCTCTTTGAAAATTTATTTCATTTTATCTCATTTGTATGCAGATTTATCTATTTTTGATAAATACGCAAGTGTAACATAAAAATTTTTGTTCTGAAATAATAATTCCTTTATTTTACATAGGATATAAGTCAAAAAATTATTTTGTGAAATTCTAGTTTCAGGCTTAGGCTTATATTCTTTATGTATGAAAAAGCGCCATTTTCCGCAATCGGTTCTATTTTTAGCAACGACCCTAGCTTTTATAATACCGATGGACCACCCAACAGGATAAAATTTGATGAGAACATATCCTCAGATACATGTTTAAAAAATATGAAAAAATTCTGTACGCATTTTATTTATCTAGTGGGGTATGGACCATTACCTTAAATTAATAATGTAGGTGGCAGTGAAAGGAAGGTCACTCATCTACTCCAACGCTGCTGTATGATCTTCTACTACTCATTTCTATTCAAAAAATGCAATTTACCAATTTATTGACGAAAACAATTACTGTTAGTAAATTTATGTGATCAAAGCAATTTAGAAACGTTAAAGCAAAATTCTATTGTCATCCTGTATACAAAAATTAGGTTGCTAACTTGCTACAGATTCCATGAAGCAGAATTGTTAATGCCTAGAAGAATTTGCGATTTGATGATATTTAGTTACATCAGAAGTTATTCTAACGGAACAAATAAAACACCAAAAATCGGCTTCAAGATATAGTTACTACAGCATTGTTCATGAAAGAGTACAATCATGTTAGCATATCATCATTTTGTAAACTGTTATTGGCTGGATGGGTGTGAATACAAAATTCAGATAGTCACAGTTTTAACAAACTGAGTGGGTGCAAACACAAAAATCTCAATATGACAAACTGTAATTTTTTTTTATTTACACCCACTCAGAAAAGTTACAACGAACAATATCAAAGTTTCAATTTACTGGGTGAACGTAAAACCAAAATTAAATAATATGACGTATTGTAATTTAAAAAAAAAAGAAGAGTTTTACGGAATTGAATATATTTTAACGTGTAACCATGTATACTAATATTATTAAAAAACATATACTTCTTTAAAAATATATAGATATCACATAAAACATCAATTATACGCGATAAGTTTATTATGAATAAAATATAGTTATTACATGTACATATTTAAAGGGAATCTATGTAAATTCATAATTATTTAAGTCTCATTTTAACACCCCCCCCCCCCCAACGTTGAAAGATGTAGCCTAAATCTAAAGAATAAATAAATAAAAACTGATAATTTTTAATTAAATAAACTCAAGTAATAATATTGATTCGTTAATTTGTGCTTCTTTGCTTTTGAATTTTGAACCGGTTTCATGATCAAAATTCAACGATGCGGGTCAATTTTCAACGGATTAGGGTCTTTATTCAACACCTTTGGTCTCAATATTCAACGTGGAAAAATGACCCCCGGGTCAATTTTCAACCCGGGTCAAAATTCTTCGTTACACCGGAGCCAAGATTTGTTCTTTCTCTCTATTCCCTTCTCTCCATTTTTTTGGACCTTCTAACTAAAGCATTCAACATAAAGGGGTTGTTGGACTGAAGTACAAGTTGAAAAACACTCTTCTATTAAGATTTAGACAAAAACAGTCTTTTATTATTAAGGTCTTCCGTCTTCAGCGGAAGACCTTACTGTTTTTCTACGCGTTCTCATTCTTCTATATTATTAAGGTCTTCCGTTTCCAACGGAAGACCTTATTGTTTTCGTTCGGTTTCTTTTTCCCTATTATTAAGGTCTTCCGTTTCCAACGGAAGACCTTATTGTTATTCTTCGGTTTCTTTTTCCCTATTATTATTATTATTATTAAGGTCTTCCGTTTCCAACGGAAGACCTTATTGTTTTCGTACTGTTTCTTGTTATTATTTTTTTCCACAAATTTTGTGCACGCGATTTCTCAGAAACTGTTTAACCGATTTTGACCATTTTTTCACAGATGATTGCCAGAGGTCATAATTCTAGACGTTTTTTTAAATTTTGAAATCGTGATTCCGGTACCGAGTTACGGTGGATTTTCTATTTTTTTACGACCTTTTTTGTGCAGAGCTGATCTCAGAAACTATTAGAGATATGAATACGAAATTTTCAGGATAGGTAGTCTATAGTTTGAAGTTGTGCACTATTATATTGTTTTACGCCAGTGGCGCCATTTCTGTGAGCTCGCCTAGGCACGAAAAATGAGTACGAATTTTCATTTAAAATTTTCATACGTTTTGATCTGTATCTTTTTATCAGTTGATATTTTGTTGAACAATATATAACAAAAGTGGTAGAGAATCAAAAGTTCTTTCCAATACAATCAAGAAAAAGGGGCTGGCCCCTTTAATTAGGGACCAAGAGACTCGTAAAATCTATTACGAATAACTTGAAAACGATAAATATTTTGTTATGCACTATAGAATCAAAGTTGTTGAACACTACATTATCGGTTTGAAAAAGTCATCGTCAGGCCCATGCTTGACGTAATTAGGGATTTGTATTCATTGCCTTAAAAAACTTTTTTTTGGGGGGGGGGGTGTTAATTTTGAAATTGTATTGATATTTCATGGCATCATTTTAAATAAAAAAACAAATCGGACGGAAGACCTACTCGTTACTCGTAACGAGGTCGTATCTAGTTATTCTTTTTTTTCTTTTTCTGACTTTTTTGGAGCGTTATTTCTCAAAAACTATCCAACCGATTCGCACAAAAATTTTAGGACTGATAAAGCATGATCGGCGCTACATATTATAAAATTTTTAAATGATGACGTCACTTGCAGTTTCAGATATTGACGATTTTGTTAATTTTTAAGGGTCATTTTGTCCACGCATCTCCTCCGAAACTAATCAAGATAGAAGCTTGAAATTTTTAGGGATTGTAGAGGAATGTATGTAGATGTACCCCCATGCTTCCAATGATGAAAATTTGTAAAGGCCTCAAAGCTCGCCTCAGCCTGAAAATTGGCACCAAATTTTTTCACGAAATGTTTGCACATTTTCTGTTATATCTTTTGATATATAAATATTTTGTTAAGACATGTAATACAAAAGTTGTTTCAAATTACACGGGCTTTTGTTTAATACCAAGAAAAAGGGGCTGGCCCCTCAAATTAGGGGCCAAGAGGGCTGTAAAGTCTTCTTACAATAACTCTTTCCTGAATAATAATTTGTTATTAATTATAGAAGCAAAAATGTTCATTGTACAGCTGTTTATCTATACAGTACCATACTTAAGTCATATGTTACGTAATGAGGGGTTTCAAGGGGCCAGAAATTCAAAATTTTGATCATTAATATATGAAAAAGGAGAAACATTTTGAAAAGCATTGTAGAACAAAAGTTGCTTAAAATAATGTTCTGTACAATATGCCACCTTAATTTTTTTTGTTCATGACCCCATTAAGGAGAGAAAGGGCCGGCCCCTAAAACACATTTGTAAAGATATCCTAAGAACGGTTAACATTTCGTGAACACTTGTTAAACAAAATATGTTTATATTTACAAGACCTTTCATTTGATATCAAGAAAAAGGGGCTGGCCCCTCCAATTAGGGGCCAAGAGGGCTGTAAAGTCTTCTTACAATAACTCGTTACTGAAAAATAATTTGTTATTAATTATAGAAGCAAAAATGTTCATTGCACAGCTGTTTATCTATACAGTATCATACCTAAGTCATATATTACGTATTTAGGGATTTCAAGGGGCCAGAATTCAAAACTTTGATCATTAAGATCTGAACAAGGAAAAATATTTTGAAAAGCTATGTAGAACAAAAGTTGTTCAAAATAATGTTCTGAACAATATGATATAAATTTTGTTGTTAGTGGCCCCGGTAGGGAGTTAAAGGGTCGGCCCCTAAAATACAGTTGTTTAGGTATCTCCATAACGGTTAACCATTCGTGAACGTTTGTAGAAAAAAATGTTTATATTAGCGAGACCTTTTATTTGATATCAAGAAAAAGGGGCTGACCCCTCAAATTAGGGGCCAGAAGGGCTTTTAAGTCTTTTTATAACTCTTTTCTGACCAATAATTAGATATAAATCATAAAGCAACAAAGGAGCTTTTATTAAGCTTAATTAATTTAAAACTGAAATCCGTTTTAAAATCGGACGATGCATTTTAAAAATATTGGGATTTAAAAATTGAGTTTTCCGGAAAATTTGATTCCACGTTCTTGGTTAAGAAAATAATGTAATGTTAAAAGTTGAATTAACTCGTACCTAGAAAAATTTGGAAATTGCTAATTCGTACTTGAAGACATTCGGGACTTTTTTTATTAAGTCGTTCTAGAAATTGTAAAGGTTTTTGTTAATTCGTTCTTGAAATCATCCAGACATTGTTAAGTCGTATAAGAATTATTCGATTTTTTTAAAAATATTTTTTTTATTTTCTTTGTAGTTGGTTTTAGAACTCTGCTTCTTGCAGGAACTTCTATCTTTACTCTCGACACCACCGGAAGACCCACTCGTTGCTTTGCAACGAGCTTTGCTCTAGTTCTTCTTCTTTTTCTTCTAGACGTTTCTTTAAACTGTAATATCTCGCTTGTTTGTCATTAGATTGTATTCAAATTTTCAGGGTTTATTGGAAATGACAATAGCTTAATATAACACAAAAAATTGTGAAATCGCTTCTTCCGGTTTTGAGTAATTCTCCTTTGAATATTTTTTAAGTGGGTCTCGTGTACCTGCAAAGGCTCCGAGTTGATCCGTAGCAAGTTAATTTACAAATCTTTAATGTAGACATCTTGAACGTTGTCCTCCTAGTTTTACATGTTTTAATAACCCACGTATACTTCTTAAAAAATTACATCGAAATTTTTGTTTCAAAAAATGTTAAATTTTGCTTATATCTTTGCTCAATAACATTTTAGTTGTAAATTTTTTCTAGACACATATAGAACAAAAGTTGTGCAGAATATTTCGAGCTTTAATTTGATAACATAAAAAAGGGGCTAGCCCCTTAAATGAGGGGTCTAGATCCCTTAAAAGTCTTTGCTTTATTACTCTTAAACGGTAAACTTTTCGAAATGGGCGTAGCTGCA